>NC_036850.1:15726680-15729981 GCF_002910315.2 Salvelinus sp. IW2-2015
CCTCCCTCCCTCCCTCCGGCTGCTTTTAGAGCTCCTCTGTGTTCTCTCAGCTCCCTACAGGCTTCCTGGATTTCCTGGAACATTAGCTGAGTGAAGTCGCAGTCATCCAGTGGGCCTTTATGGGCTGAGTTTGCATCTGCCCTCCATCGGTATCAGGCCAGGCAACACGCACGACGCACGCACACACAACGCACACACAACGCACACACAAACACTTTATTAGCCTACAGTACGCTCTCCAGAGCAACGTCCACCCAATGCCTCAGTGCTCCTCAACTTCATATTGCAACTTTTAAAAATGTTGTTTAACACACTCAGCCAACCAGTTAAACTAACTGTTCTTTCAAAGCAGGTTTTAAGTTCTAAAGGGTCTTTTGGTACATTACCCACCTTGCGTAAGACGTTTGAGAGAGCTCAGTGTGGCGTGCTGTAAGTGACAGCATGAGGATGAGGTTAGGGACATGATGAGTGTTGAGGCTCCGTTATCAGAGCAAACACAGGGAATGATGGGATAGAATAGATTCCACTCACTACAAGCCTCTAATCAACACAGTCAGCACAGGGCTCTGATTGGGTTCACACAACCAGCCTAGTCTCTTCCTCCCTCTATCTCACACTCAACAAAAGTTATCCCACGAATCAGCCCTAACTTTACCGCATTTCAATTTAGGAGGAAATCAGACGGGAACGTATTACAGGGAAATGCCACTGAGCACAGGACTGGCTTACTTTAAAGCGAGGAGGTATAGGCAGGGCGAAATGAGACGGCTTCAACTGTCAAACAACCAAATGGAACACAATTTCACCAATAAATCGCCTTTTCTCAGCATGACATATAAAATGCAAGTTCAATTTAAAAAATATATAGTCGGTACCATGGCAATGTGTGGGTGATGTCTGTCTGAGTGTCTAGACTGGTTTCTGAAAACAGACATGACTAAGACCTGGCTGGCCCAGAGGAGAGGAGATCGTGTCCTTGGATGGCTCTGTCTGTACATCTGTCTGTCTGCCTATCCACCTGTCTACCTGTGCTTGCCTCTCTGTTTGTCTGTCTGCTGTCTCTGTTAGGTGGGACGATCAGACCTGATAGGAGGCTAGACTAGAGGTCATCTCTAAGCCCTCCTCCAGTCCTCAGTGTCAGAGCACCAGGCTTTTGATTACCACCGTCCATAGCCACCTCTAGGATTTCCCGCCTGAATGCACAAATGCATCTTCGGTGTTAACAAGCCGCAGTGGTCCTGTGGGGCAGGAAGGGCCGGTGGCGTCTGGGCCCTGGCGTGAGGAGACTGCAGTGGGGGTCACCCAGGGTGCGGAGGGGGAACTCGGAACAGCGAAACTGTTCTACTCTGGGAGATGGAGAGAGTGGCTGAGACAGGCTGGGCTGCATTAGAGGGGGGGGGGGATTTGAAACACCAATCTGCAGGCTTCTCAGAGGCTCTCAGGCCACTGATTTCACAGCCGGACGACACGGACCATTAGCCCCAAGAAACACAGAGAAGCCTATGCTAATCCCAGAACAACAGAAATCAACATGGCTGCCAATAGCTCTTATGAGTTACAGACGGGCTCCCGCTCTTAACCAATACTGTCTGAGATGTGTTGGTGATTGTTGCTATTGACCCATGTCTCAGCTCTACTCTAGAAACACACAGAGAGGAATTCACTCAGTCCGGGAAGTCACTGCTTTGTCACTGATGCTGTCTCTAGAGCCCCAGCAAAGAAACTAGTGAGGAGTTAGAGGACATGTAGTCATTAGCCTCGTATGTAGCTGCTGCTTCTTGTTCCTGGAGAACTGGGAAGTTGCCAGGGGATGGACTAGAGCCAAGCCCACTGATCCAGTGTCTCAGGTCAGTGCCAGTAGTACAGTACTCACTCTGTGTGGAGCAGCTGGACAGGAAGTCTGGCCAGGGCACTGCGCTGGCGCTGGTCACTCATACTGGCTTGAGAGGCCTGACACAAAAACAAAGGACATTACGCAATAGAAAGGATCAATGCTCTTCAATTAGTGTTGTTATATTACAGTATATCAGGGTTGTAAATGTGTGGAGGTCTGACAGTGTTATCCAGTGTGTGTAACTGTGTATGATACGTACCCTGAACCTCTCGGCTTCAATCCTGCTCTCATCCAGCTCAGCCTTCAGCCTCTTCATCTCCTCCTGCAGACCCTCCACACTCTCCTGCAGGTGACTGGACACACAGTTAATAAACCGGGTCACAACTCCTGGGTGGCTCCATTTACACTTATTTCACAAATATAGCATGTTCCCTGCTCCATCTAATCTAAAGCCACCTAACGCCTGTACACTTGCTAACCAGTGCTCTAAACATGGGGACCTGATCATAATTAAAAACTTGGTGGTTTGAGCCTTGACTGCTGATTGGCTGACAGTCGTGGTATATTTAAGCAATAAGGTCCGAGGGAGTGTTGTATATGGCCAATATACCACGGCTAAGGGCTGTTCTTAGGCACAACGCAACAAGATGCCTTACTGCGATTATAAACTGGTTACCAATGTAATTAGAGCAGTAAAAATGTTTTGTCATACCCGTGGTATACAGTCTGATACACCACGGCTGTCAACCAATCAGCATTCAGGGCTCGAACCACCCAGTTTATAAATAGACTGTATACCACGGGTATAACAAAACATGTATTTTTACTACTCTATTACATTGGTAACCAGTTTAAAATAGTAATAAGGCACCTCAGGGGTTTGTGGTATATGGCCAATATACCACGGCTAATGGTTGTATCCACGCACTCCACGTTGCGTTGTGCTAATAACAGCTCTTGGCCATGGTATATTGGCAAGATACCACACCCCCTCAGGCCGTATTGCTTAAACATAGCACCATTTATCATTATCATGTCTCCTGTGAATAAAATAAATCAACAATGTGAGTCGAACAATAACAGGGCAGGCTGGATGTGTGTGGAAGAGCTCTTACTCCTTCTCTGCAGTGAGATGAATGATCATTTTACTCTGGTCTTTGATCTTGAAGTTCAGTTTTTCATTGCCTTGCCTGTCGACAGGGTTAAGACAGGGTTAATGCTGCTTAGTGAATGTAGAGTAGAATGTGACTGGGCATCAGTGTGTGGAGTTAGGTATGTTCTTACTTCTGCTCCTTCACCCACTGGTTGACGTTGGTTACCACCAGCTCACTCTCCCTGTGTAGAAGAGAACTGTCTGAACGAGCGTTACCCAGAGACTGGCGCAACACCTCCACCTGAGACAGCGAGATGGGGTGAGAGAGAGAGAGAGAGAGACAGACAGAGAGAGAGAGAGAGAGAGAGAGAGAG
>NC_036850.1:15734712-15754014 GCF_002910315.2 Salvelinus sp. IW2-2015
ATCTGCTGATTGGCTGACAGTCGTGGTATATTTAGCAATAAGGTCGATGGGAGTGTTGTATATGGCCAATATACCGGCTAAGGGCTGTCTAAGGCACAACGCAACAAGATGCTTACTGCGATTATAACTGTTACCAATTAATTAGAGCAGTAAAAATGTTTTGTCATACCCGTGGTATACAGTCTGATACACCACGGCTGTCAACCGAATCAGCATCAGGCTCGAAACCACCCAGTTATAAATAGACTGTATACCACGGTTATAAACACAATGTATTTTTACTACTCTATTACATTGGTAACCCTAGTTTAAAAATAGTAATAAGGCACTCAGGGGTTTTGTGGTATATGGCCAATATACCAGGCTAATGTTGTATCCACGCACTCCACGTTGCGTTGTGCTAATAAGCTCTTGCCATGGTATTTGGCAAGATACCACACCCCCTCAGCGGCCGTATTGCTTAAACATAGCACCATTTATATTATCATGTCTTTCCTGTGAATAATAAATCAACATGTGGAGTCGAACAATAAACAGGCAGGCTGGATGTGTGGTGAGGCTCTTACTCCTTCTTGCAGTGAGATGAATATCATTTTACTCTGGTCTTTGATCTTGAAGTTCAGTTTTTCATTGCCTGCCTGTCGACAGGGTTAAGACAGGGTTAATGCTGCTTAGTGAATGTAGAGTAGAATGTGACTGGGCATCAATGTGTGGTTAGGTATGCTCTTACTTCTGCTCCTTCCCACTGGTTGACAGTTGGTTCCACCAGCTCACTCTCCCTGTGTAGAGAGAACTGTCTGAACGAGCGTTCCCCAGAGACTGGCGACAACATCCACCTGAGACAGCGAGATGGTGGTAGGAGAGAGAGAGAGAGAGACAGACAGAGAGCGAGAGAGAGAGAGACGAGAGAGAGAGAGAGAGATGAGGAGAGAGAGAGAGGAGAGAGAGAGAGAGAGAGATGAGAGCGAGAGAGAGAGAGAAGAGAGAGAGAGGAAGAAGAGAGAGAGAGAGAGGAGAGAGAGAGAAGAGAGAGAGAGAGAGAGAGAGAGAAGAGAGAGAGAGAGAGAGAGAGAGAGAGAGAGAGAGAGAGAGAGAGAGATAATGGAGAGTCTATAAACTCAGAACTCTAACATGTCTATCTGAACATATCTGGAGGTTTTAAGGTTCACTACCTCATTAGTGCTGTGCTGTACTTGTGCTCCATGGATGGAGCTGTGAGTGTAAGGCATCACCTGAACAGAAGACACATGAACAAACCCCTGCTGCACATTGTAATGGCTATACAGCTCATTTTCCATGAGAGTGATTACTAACCGATGCTGTTTGCCTTTCTGTGCCAGTGCAAAGTGTGAGGATATATGTCATAATAGAGCCAAGAGGTTTTCAATGAGAGCCCATCAATTGATCAGGAAAGTCTTTGGGCCTAGTTACACAGTAAGGCTACCGGCTATAATAAGGGCCCAAGTTTTTTCCTGATCCGGTCACATGGTCAGCAAAAACCTCCTATCCCTAGTCATAAACCCTACCAGAATGTCCCAGACCCATTGTGTAAGTGTGTGTCTGACCTGGGCCACCTTGACATGGTAGTTCTCCCTGAGAGAAGCCATCTCCAATTTCATCAGCACCACTGCTCTCTCTGGACTCCAGGGCTTACCCAGGGCTACCAGCTGCTCCTGGCCCCAGCGCTGAGACCTCCCCAGCTGGGCACTCAGCTCTGCCAGCCTGCCCTCACAGGACCGAGTCTAGGTGAGAGAGGGATGATACCTGTCATTGTCATTTCCTAATATACTATTTGTTCTAATTTCTGAAGACTGATGGACCTTTAAAATGAATGATGAACAATGAGTCACAGCAACATGCAATGTATATTCATGAGGGTTTCCCATAACCCTGCCCACATAGAAACTGGGAAACGATAGTTCATTAGTTAATTACATTGTAGTGAACTCCTCCATAAACATCTCCTTCTAGTAACCATGTCCTGTCATAGTCACATTCATCTGACTCTAAATCACTCTTAACAATGCTCGCGTATGCTTATATGCATGTACATGTTGAGCCACTACATCAAAGAACTGGTCACTGGTCAACATAAATTACAAGTTTTTCTTTATAGGAACAATGTGAAGGACAGCAGTAACCAGTCCTCCCCAGCCACATCCCCTGCCCTATCCTCTGCCTGCTTGGCTGGGACACACGGAGGCTGTGCAGTGTTCACATCCCCACCACAATGACCTTTCCACAAGCCCAGGGAGCACGCAATGCAGACGAGAGGCAATACATTTAATGAAAGAAGCAAAGGCAATTAAAGTGGTGTGTGTGTGGGGAGTGGGAGGGAGCCTGACTGGAGGCTCCAAACTGCAGTACAGCAGCTCTTTATTCCCCCCAACCCCTGTGTGACAGCATCGCAACCCCAGTCTGATCATCCTCTTGCTGCGTT
Source organism: Salvelinus sp. IW2-2015 (assembly GCF_002910315.2). NCBI lineage: Eukaryota > Metazoa > Chordata > Actinopteri > Salmoniformes > Salmonidae > Salvelinus > Salvelinus sp. IW2-2015. The sequence goes on from NC_036850.1 coordinate 15,737,153, forward strand.
CACCTGCTAATCCAGACAGGATTAGGACAGCCGTGCACACACCCACAAATACACACACACACCCCCCATCTAAGCTACACATACATACAGTATGTAGATACACATCAAGCACATAGAAAACACAGACACCACACACTGATGTTAACACATTCACACACATAACCACACACACGTTTAGGTGTGTGAAATGAGTTGCTCTCCCTCAGCCCAGTGTCTTCCCTCCCCACCTCCCCAGAACCCAGCCATACCACACGGCCAGAGAATCATTACTCCCTTCCTCTGATCCCACCAAGCAACCAGCAATTATTTCTAAAAGTGGAAAGTAAAAACAGACAAACACACACACACACACACCACACACACACACACACACACACACACACACACACACACCACACACACACACACACACACACACAACACACCACACACACACACCACACACGACACAACACCACACACACACACACACACCACACACACAACACACACACACACCCTGCTGCACATAATCATTATTTTTTTTGTGGGACGGGTTGCGCGGGAGGGGGCAACTCACACTTCATTTTCTCTGCGGATTGCTGACCGCAAAATGACAAGGATCCTCTTCCTAACCAATTAAGAGGGCAGAGCGCCGCTGTTACCATGCAACATTGACAGCACTTAAGGAGGATGACGTGAGACCACAGCGATGAGCCACAGAGATGTGCCCTCGGCTAAACACACATACAAACACATTGTAGAGAGGTTGGCACTGCAGAGCAAGCACACACAGCTCTTATGTGCCTGTGTACACAAAACAAAGTGCTTTGATTTGTCACAATACAAACACAATGCTTAGAATATTTAAACCATAAGGCTCTTAGACATTTTCAACATTTCAATTGAAAACCTATTACTACATTTCTGTACTGTATGAGGCTTAGCATAAAACTGATTATATTTATATTTGTGTGTGTGTGTGTGTGTGTGTGTGTGTGTGTGTGTGTGTGTGTGTGTGTGTGTGTGTGTTGTGTGTGTGTGTGTGCTGTGTGTGGTGTGTGTGTGGTTGTGTGGTGTGTGGTGCGTGTGCTGGACATGGCAGACTCTGTGGGGGTCTGGGAGGAGGTCTCATTATCCAATCAGCTTTAGGAATACAGCCCCGGACACACAGAAAGGGCCCTGCTACAAGTCACACCTCTTTTCTCTACAACAGAACCTGCTCTCTCCTGTAGTGGTCAATTAGTGTACAACGCGACCTGTGGAGGTTAAGTCTCTACTTCACAGGGGCTGTGTGCTCCACACTAATGACCAGGCATTATAAGGGTGTAGTGTTCATTTCCAGCCCTGGGTGTATATTACACTAGATAACCCCCTTTCCTATTATACAACACATAAGGTTGAAAGATTGAACCATCACACTTCTAATCATGTGATGGTGTAGTGGTTGGCTACAGGCTGTAACAGTCTAGGATTTAATGTGAGGTTATCTGGTTCATGACCTAATGGTTGGATACAGGCTGTAACAGTCTAGGATTTAATGTGAGGTTATCTGATTCATGACCTAATGGTTGGATACAGGCTGTAACAGTCTAGGATTTAATGTGAGGTTATCTGGTTCATGACCTAATGGTTGGCTGTTGACAGTGTAAGATCTAGAACCAGATCAGTGGTTATTGGATATTGACAATGAAATGGATGGTTATTGGTTAATTGCCATGAGGATGAATGGAAATGTTGATGTGTAGATCCTTCTCTCTCACCTCGTCCAGTGACTGTCTGCTGGCAGTGCGTAGTCTGTGGAGCTCTGCAGCCAGCTGCCTGGTCCTCTCCTCCTGGCCCCCTCTCTCCTCTGACAGCTGGGAGCTCCTCTGCTGCAGGCGGGACAGCTCACTACGTAGACCTGCAGCCTCACCACTCTGCTCAGCCATCTGACCAGTACCACCACACACACAGCCGCACACCACAAAACAAACATCCACACAAAATATACATTGTTAGTCCCACTACACATTATTTCCTCACAGTCATTACCCTAAAACAAGTTGAGAGTTGATGTCATTGTTTTAACGTCAGTATTTTCAATACATGCCTGACAGAGTACCAGTGTGTAAGCAGGGCACCTACCAGCTCCATGCTCTCTCTATGGGAAGCCTGGGTGGAGGCCAGCTCCAGTCTCAGCTCTCTGAGGCTGTGTTGTGCTGCTGCTGTGTCCCTGGTCCCCTGCCTGCTGTTGGCCTGGGCCTCCTCTACACACTCCCTCAGCCTGGACACTGTCTCCTGAAGGACACTCATCTGGAGAGGAGAACACACACATGGAACATGGGCCCCAAACTACACACAAAATACACTCATATGGACAGTATGTGACTGTGACCTCTTGGCTGTGGCTCTGGCTCTGGCCCTCCCTGCTCTCCAGCTCCCTCCTGCACTGCTGCAGCTGAGCCTGGCAGGCTGTCTGTTCCTCCTGCAGCCTCTGGGTGGTGCTCTGCAGCTCTACCACACGCTCCTGCAGGCACCCCACAGTCCTCTCCCGCTCCTTCAGCTGTAGGACAGACAGGAGAAACCCCTATCAGAGCTCCCATCAGGTGTGTGTGCCACTGTGTGTATATCAGGCTCAAAGATAGATGGGACTAAATCTGACAATCGCAGCGCCATCTTAGCTCTCTGTTCCACGATTAAGTAACATGGATGGGCAGATAGATGAGAGATCTGCACTTATATGCATGACAGATTTTAAATTGGGATTAAGGAGATTAATTTCAGGCCGTAATTGAGTGAGAAACTTTTTGATCAGATTGATTTAACTTTCTAAAGATATGAATTATGTGCTTCAATTAAATTTCCTAGCAGCTGAACAGTTGGTAAATTGCCGCGCTTCAGGCTTGTATCCCTTTGGCTGGTGGAAAACTATTATTTCACTAAATTCATGACGTGTGCAGATCTGACTCATTTCTCTTGCTTCCTTGGGGGTTAAAAAAAGAATTACTATTTTTGAAACACAAATTCAGAGACGGAAACTAATTCAATTTGCGAGCATGGCTGGAGGGGGAATCTGAGTGGATTGTAGATGAGTGTAGCCAGGCTTCAGTCAGACACTATGTGAGGAGAAGACGCTCTCCTGATGAATGGAAAAACAACATCCTGTAAAGCCAAAAAATGCCTTTTGAAACGTTTAACTGTCAGCAAGCACAGGTTTAATTCATGAGGTTCACTGACACTAATTATTTGTGTTGGGAAATTGCATTTAGTCATAAATCAACAGAAAAACACTACAGTATGATTAACATGTGTTGTGTGAGTGTGACATGCATTTGCAATATGTGTGAATTTAATGACTGCATATTTCTAGTTGAGCGCTAGTTTTTGGATACATTAGTATGTGTGTGAAAGCACCTGGTTGAGTGCTGAGTTGTTGACTGCACATGTCTAGTTGAGTGCTAGTTTTATATACATTATTATAAACTGGTTGGTTCAAGCCTGAATGGTGATTGTCTGACAGCCACGGTATATCAGACCACGGGTATAGCAAAACATTTATTTTTACTGCTTTAATTACATTGGTAACCAGTTTATAATAGCAATAAGACACCTCTGGGTTTGTGGTATATAGCCAATATACCATGGCTAAGGGTTGTATCCAGGCACTCTGTGTTGCGCCGTGCATAAGAACAGCCCTTAGCCATGGTATATTGGCCATATTGCACAAACCCCCGAGGTGCCTTATTGATTAATAATAGTGTTTGACTCTACCTGGCTGTGAGCTGCTTCCAGGTTGGTTCTGAGCTGGTTTCTCTCTGACTCCAGCTGGGCCTCTCTCTCCCTGGCCCCCTGGTTCCTCTCCTGCAGCTCCTGCTGCCTGTCCTGCTCCTGGGACAGCTCTGCCCGCAGTGCCCGACTGGCATCAGCCTGCTCCTGCAGCTGGAACACAGAGAGACAACCACAGTCACACACCCAACCAACCGACCACACGTTTACAGGCAATATTCTGAGGTTAGGCTACATTTAGTCTTAGCATAGGGGTTCCCAAACCTTTCCAGTCCGGGCCCCCCTTCCAGCATTGGGGAACATCCTGAGCATGCGCAACGTCTATTTCTATGGGCACAAGCACTGTTCATGACACAAACTGTTCACACCCCTCTTGTTGGTGGAGAGAACTTTGCAGGTTTAAAGCTTATTTCCTGCAATTCTACACATTTTGTAATGGGGTGTAATGAACATTTTAAAGTTTTAAAGCAAATTGTCTTGCAATTCTATTCATTTTGCCATGTCTAATGTGCATTCATGCCATATTTGAGTGACAAAAAAATGACACCAATATATATCGTAAAAAATAAATAAACGTCAGCTGACATGGGCTAGTTGATCTGGACAAGTTTTAAATAGCTGTCTAAGGTATGCAATGATTGACATGACAAGAGGAACTGATGATGCACTACCCAATTTGGAAATTGCACCCTGTGTATACTAATATTACAACTTTCAAGTTTAAAGCCGGACTGAGTTCCTTCAATTGTTTTTTAAAAGGGCCTCCCGAGTGACGCAGCGGTCTAAGGCATCACTACAGGCGTCACTACAGAGCCCGGTTAGATCTGTTTCACAACTGGCCATGATTGGGAGTCCCATAGGGCGGCGCACAATTGGCCCAGCGACGTCCAGGTTAGGGGAAGGTTTGTCTGGTGGGGTTTTACTTGGCTCCACGTGCTCTAGCGACGCCCAGCCCAGTGGCGGGCTGGGCGCCTGCAGGCTGAGCTCGGTCGTCAGGTGAACAGTGTTTCCTCCGACACATTGGTGCAGCTGGCTTCCGGGTTAAGCAACGGGTGTTAAGAAGCTAGGTTTGGCGGGTCATGATTCGGAGGACACATGACTCGTCCTTCACCTCCCGAGCCCGTTGGGTAGTTGTAGCGATGAGACAAGATCGAATGTTTTTTTTTTTTTTTATCTCAATAAAGAAGTTATCAGCAAAGTCACTGCTAGCAGGAAAAGTCAAGTGCTAGGCTACTGGGTCATTAGCTATCCCAAATCAATATATTGATCTAGTGTAACGGGACAACCTCTTTTCACGCCACTTTGATACAAAGTGATTTTCGTAGCAGGTTACGAGAGCATTTTCGCTAAACCTAAACATTTTCCTAACCTTAACCTCAGTCTCCTAACCGGCTACGACAAATTCACTTTGGTATTGAAGTGGCGTTAAAAGACTGTTCCTCTAGTGTAACAGACCCTAAATGACTGGGAGAGGCTCCCCAAGGTGGTGACTGGTTTCAGAACACTGTTTGTAGGAACCTGTTAGTTGGTTGGATAACTTTATGTGTTAATGTTGGGTCTTACCTGCTGCTGTAGAGTCCTGAGTGTGTCCTTGGTGCTGGTCAGCTCTGCCTCTAGCTGCTGAGCCCCCTGCTGGTGTGTGTTGGCCTCCTGCTGAGCACTGAGCTGGGCCTGCCTGCTCTCCCCTGCCTCCTTCTTCAGACTCTCCACCTGGGTCCTGATACACACACATAGCCAGACACACCGTCAGTCAGGGGCTCCCAGTCTTTAAACGACCACTACTTTCAAACTGGCATGTTTGATACCTCTCTCTGCCATAGCTACCCCCCACATGCTGTAAACTTTGTTTTCACTATTGTTGACATTTTCAAAATCAAAGGGAATTTAATTTATTTTGTGATGTAATGCGAGAAACGTAATCATTGGAGAGTAATGCGTATGTGTTTGTGTCTGCCAGATTTAATCTGAGCAGGCAAGCCTGAACATTTAATGAGAGGACGTTGCACTAATTCTGTCTGTGCGGTGCTTTGCGGTGTGGCATGGTGTAGTGGGGCGAGCGTTGGGCTGATGGGGCGCCGGGGCGTGAGTGATGGGATCAGAGCTGTGTGTGTGAGGGATGGCCAGGGCCTGTTTACCGCCAGGTGAAGCAGCTAATCAAATCCCAGAGAGAGGCCCAGTTCAGCGCCCTCTCTCCCTGAGACATTAACTCAGACCACAGCCAAGCGTCAAAGCCCTAGCCTGCCCAGGGAGGGACACACCACGCGTTAGGGAGGGTGACGAGGGACGCACCAGCACTGTGAAGGAGGAACTTATACTGTACGTAGAGCAGAGTGTGAGGGTGGCGTTCCCTAGGGACATGTTCTACCAAGGAGTTGCCCCTCCTCTCTGCCAATACCCATCCGATAAGCAACACCTTTACAGTCTAAGAAAAAGGGAGAACGAGAGATATGGAGGAGGTGGGCGGGGGTTGAGGGGTAAAGCCCTTCCAGAAGTGAGTGAGTGTTTGAGAGAGTGTGTGTGTGTGTGGAGGGGGGGGGGCCCAGAGCCTTCTCAGTGCTCACCTCCCTCTCCCATTGACAAGGCGGCCGCAGTAACAGCAAATCGATGGCTCGTGAATCCCCTGCATCCCCCCCTCTCCAGGCTGATCAATATCCCTGGCAATTAGAATCCCCTATCTGCATGGTTGTGGGGACGTCTGGGTGGCTCGCCAGCCCACAAACACCCAATTTAGTCCTCAGCCTATCACTTAATTACTAAATCCTCCCTAATGCCTATTGGCAGGCAGTGGGCGCACTCCAAGCGGAGGGACGGCTGACTGAACAGGAGACCTTTGGCAAGGTGCTGGTTAAGACGCTCCCATCCCTCTTCTCCTGGCCAGTTAAACATCTGATTTCACAAGAGGGCCCCGACCTGGAATGATCCGCCTATCGAGCGGCCGGCGCACACACAGCCCAGATGGACAGGGGGGGAGGAGGGGGAGAGCGGGGTAGGCAGCGTGCCAAGGGTCACAAAGCCAAAACACTTTTCTCTCTTTCTCTCAGCCACTAAGATACAGACAAGATTGAGAGTGTGTGTGAGGCACAGTTGGTTTTTAAACACATTTAACATCAGATTTTCATTTGATCACATTTTTTTCACAGGCATTATTTAGAGTGATTGTTTGAGAGGCTTGTCTGAGTCATAAAGACACTGTGGCCTTACTTGCCAAAAGGTTCAGTTTGGATCTAAATGGGAATAAGACAGTCTTACAGACTCATGGCAATCAGCAAATACTCAAGTCACTGTTGAACTAATGGCTCAGTGAAATGTGAAGGATTGGGGTTAAAGACAGGGTTCACGACATGAAGTCATGCTGTGTGCTTGGCGGTGGAGGGCTGCAGGTCCCGACAGAGATCATTGAGTCACGGTTCTGCATTTTTCATCCTGCGGCCAAATCTTTCCAAGGAAATTCACTTAAATATGATTAGGCTGTAGTTTACTACAAGCGTCTGTACATAAATATTGATAATAATGGCAAGAAGCGGAGGGAGCTCAACCATCGTGAGTCAAGGTGCAATCCAAAAATGTGATCATCAATTGAAAAGGAAAAGGCACAACGCGCAAATACCATGGTGAGCATTCTGCCTTTTTCCTTTTCAATAAATATTGATTACTCGTTTATTTGTATCTGCCTACAAATCGTACCGCTCCTAAAAGGTATAGCTATATCCTATATGCAAAACGTAGCTCAAGAGAAAGTGCAAGTGTCAGCTGTCATCATTCTTGCTGCTTCAAGTTCAGTAGCCATACCTTTCCTAGTTGGGCGTGTGAGATCAGGTGCGCGTTTGGTCTCAATTTAATAGAGTAGGCTGTAGCCTATGCATAGGTGGAGAAGCACGGGGCAGTTCTCTTTCCAAGGAAATTAGCTTCATAAATATAATTAGGCTATAGTTTACTACACTGCCTAGTAATACATATGAATCACCCATATTATTTTGTCAGTCTGAAAATCGTCCCGCTCCTAAAAGGTAGGCTATTAAACGTAGCTCAAGAGAAAGTGCAAGTGTCCGCTCTCTCTCCAACTCTGCTCTCTTCAAACWACMTCTAACCTATTGGCTGATATAGCCCAGTAATARWGATAGCCTAACATAATGGAGAATGTGAGAATCTCTGGTAATTTAACCTATTTCTTAGGTTATTTTTGGACATTCTGATATTGACTATAGAGCACAAAATTGCTAGGACCATGGCTAGCAAGCTAGCTGCATCACATACGCCTAAAATAACATTGCGGGACCGCGGTCGGGTTCGGGACCAGTTCTTGCGGGAGCGGGTGGGAGTCGGACAGAAAGCCAGCGGGAGCGAATAGGTGCGGTATGAAAAGCTTGTGGGTGCGGGTGGGAATGGCATGAATAAATCAGTCATGCGCAGACCTCTACTTGGAGTCAGATAGAGACAGACAGTCAGAGTGCTTTAGGGAACCCAAAGCCCTGTAGAGTACCTGTAGCCCTGCAGCTCATGTTCTGTGGCGCAGAGTCTCTCCTTTAAGGTGCGTAGCTCTGCCTGTAGCTTTCTCTGGGCCTGCTCTGCCCTTACCACCTCTGCCACCCGCTCTGCCAGGTGTTCCTGTGCCCGATGCTGCCCCCCCTCCACCAGCAACACCTTCTCCTCCTGACGAGCCAGCTCCTGTGCTGAGACACAGACACAAACATAGACACATAACATATTTTGATCATTTACTATCAACAATGCTATTATATTACATATCTTATATGTTATCTTGTGTGTTGATTTGCTGTTCTTCTGCATCCATGCATGTTCTGTTATTTCTTATTTTTATGGTCCCTCTGAGTGCATATGCATATGTTAGTATGCATGTGTGAGTGTGAGTGAGTGTGTGTGTCAGACAAACGGCCCCAGGCTGTGAATTGATGGGCTGTTTCATTGCTGGCTAGCTGCTGAGGCTTCTGGGGCAGGCAGGACGTAAACAGGTGACCATCTCAGACTGCTCATTAAAGTCAGCCCTAGAGGCTGCACTGCTGCTGCTGCCACTACAACCATGTCACTCTCCTCTTTCTCCCCTTCCCTCCTTCCATCAGCATCACTCTCATTCCTTCTTCCTCATGCCTCTTCTGCTTTTAACTGTTTTTAGAACCTATTCTCCACCAAGGAAGGGGGCAGGAGAGAGAGAGAGAGAGACAAACAGCCAGACAAAGAAAGACAAAGCAAGATAGAGAAATAGGGAGAGAGAGAGAGCTACAAATGTACCTGACTACACTCTGAAACACGAGTCCACCTTTATAGACACCAGTCACCCAGCTCACCCCCCAGGACTGTGTCCTCCTCCTACCTGTGTCCCTGCAGCGTCCCTGGGCCTCCTTTAGTTCCTCCATGAGGGTCATCAGCTGGGTCCTGAGAGAGCCACACTCTGCCTCTCTCTGCTGTCCTTCCCTCCTGGCCCTCTGGACGTCAGCCTCCAGGCCCCTGGCTGCAGCCGCCTGCCGCTCCACCTCCACAGCCCGACTCCTCAGAGTCTCCCGGGCCTCCAGCAGGTCAGCCTCCGAACGCCTCAGGAGGTTATCCCGCTTCTGCACCGCCTGGGAGGGAGAAGAGGGAAAGCTCAGTCAAAGTGTGAGTGTATGTGTGTGTGAACATATACTCCTGTGTGTGTATCTTCTTACCCAGAGTGTTCCATGTATGTGTGTGTGTGTGTTTTCCACTTCCTGAAGTTCTGAGTGAGTATGTCAGTGAGTGAGTAGGTGTATGTAAGCTCTTTCTATCCTATCCTTCAGGTATGTTGGAGGTGAGGGGGCCTGGCCTGGCGCCGCAGTGTGTACCTGCTGTCTCTTGGCACACTGGGTGTGGGCAGCCTGCAGGTCCTGCTCCAGCCTGGCAGCCCTCTGCTCTTGAGCTCCCACCTCCTCCAGCCTGCGCTGGCCCTCCATCATGGTCTCTGCCTGGAGCTGCCTCCCAGCCTCTTGCAGCCACAGCACCTCTGCAGCACACACAGTACACACCGTAAACACACACATGGATGCACACGCACACGCACACACACACACACACACACACACACACACACACACACAACAACACACAACACACACACACACACTAACAAATAACTCTATGTATTCTATCTAAACACAAAGTTATTGGTTGAGTTGTGTCATGCCCTCCACACCTGCCACAGTGTGTCCTTGAGCTGGGTGAGTCTGGACACCTCCTTCTCAGCTGACGAACCTCTGACTGGCACACACTGAGGTCCTGGCTACCCTGGGCACACGCTCCACGGTCTGGGAGAATGCCTACACACACACACGCACGCACGCACACACACGCACACCTGTCACACACCTATGACTATGCTGAGAGGAACGGGGACCAAAGCCCAGGCTTTCCACATCCTCACCTGAGCGACCCAGCATAGCAATGCCCCCCCCCCCCCACCCACAGGACATCTCCACACTTGCTCAAAGCGGCGTTCAGTGAAGCGCCTGCCCCTAATTTGGCATTTCCACCATGATGGCATGAGTATCATTGTGGAGGAAGTGTCCTGTGTTAGGGGAGCACCTATCTGACAGGTGTCACATCCAATCTGCACAGACCTACTGATGTTTTAACTATTCAATTAACCAGCCAACTGCACTGTGTGGCTGCCATGACATATTTACCTAAGATAAGTTGTGTGTGTGTGTGAGCGCAGGCAGCTGACAGGTCAACATGTCACTGTCACTCTTCCTCCGGAAGAGTGTGTGTGTATGTGTGTCAGCCATCTCCCCACTGCTCTCAGACCCTATCAAACGTGGTGGAGAAAATACAAGCCAACAGCTTTGAGTGAAATATGTACGTAAACATTAAGTGAAAATAAAAAAAGTATAATTCAGCCATGTTGCGGAGGGAAGATCCTGCAATCTCCCCCTTCATCTCAGACCATTAAAATAACGAGTTGTCACCAGGCTCTGATTTCACTACCCCCTGACGCTGACACCCGTCAAGACAAATCTAGATTTCATGGCCACTTACAGATGTATAAATAGTCAAACGAGGTGCTCTAACCATCTATAAAACGCAGCTAAKAGGTTGCCAGAAGATGGCGGGCATCGTGGGCCAGCCGGGCTGGGTAATCAATCTGGGCTGAGTCGGAGTGGAGCGGGGAGCYGTGGCTGCGTGCGTTGGGAGRAGGGCAGTAAATCACGTCAGCYCAGCGCGGGCGCTCCTCTGACACGCCAGCCACTCCAGCTGACACTGGGCCTGCTTGACAGCCTGATGGATCGCCCCACTACACTCCATTAAAGGCAAACGGGCACACGCATGCTGACATAACAAACAATTAGTCACCGTYGCCGTTATGGACCTTGGTTGGTGTGGGTCGGCGTCTGTCTGGCGATGGCTGCTCTGACTTCCTGTCTAGGGTCAGTTTAAAGCCAGGGTTGGAATACACAGAACTACAGTYAACMTACTGAACATACAGTAGGACCAAACTTRTAASTWTAGTTGATGAGTMAAGTTTTAAAGACAATGACTTTCTCTGGRCACTGTGATTTCACTGGCCACAGTGACTGGTTGTGTTAGCAGGACTCCAGCATGAAGAGGTGACGTGTTCTGCCCCTACTGTACCTGTTGTAGTTCCTGGATGCGGGCAGAGCTGCGTGTCGTAGTCTGAGTCAGAGCGGATGTGAGTGGCTCTGTAGACAGAGAAATCAGCTTGGCTCTTCACCACACTCTCCTCCTGTTCCTCCACCTGAGAGAGGCACACAGGAACAAACATAGRGCACAGATATATCTGTTGACAGACCGGTACAGAAACTGTACCGGTACAGAAACACTGTTGACTTTAGTAGGTCTCTCCTCCCATTTCCTTCCTGTGTTGTGTAGTTGAGTGTTGCGAGGTAGAGACAGAAGGACTGGCTGGAGCTCTGTGAGACTATGGTTGAAGGGCAGACTGCATGGGGTCCTCCTGTCTGACTGTGGGTGAGGCAGGCCGGGGGTCACTATGAGACCAAGTTTGGGGCTGAGGTGCTGGGTGAATTCACACTAATGAAACAGAGACAGGCAAACAGAACGTTTCCCCTCAGTCTCCCCATCTGGAAGCTGTGCTGGGCTTGATGGCTCGTGACTGGAGCACATTCTGCTTCTCACAGATGAGTTGGTCTGTCTGAGTACACACACACACACACACACACACACACACACACACACACACAAAATGTCCTATTGGGTTTCGGTGCTTTGTCAGGATTACTTTGTGCTGCTGCACTTATAAAACACTCCCAAATGGCCTCTAAGTTTATGAGGATAATATATCTATCTGAATACGGTGTTCCTCTCATTACCCACTGTTGTTATTTGTTGTCTATGTTTTCCAGACAGCCTTCACTGCAGCGTGTCTGTAGTGTTCATAAAGCCAGGGGCCATTACAGGCAGGATGAAGATGGAGTGAGAGGTGGTGAAATCAGCTAGTTGTATTGATGTCTCACAGCAGACTCAGAGCGATCGGCTCATTAAATGAAATCAGACTCTCTCTCTCTCTACCTCCCTCTCTCACACAGACATACACACACCCCAGTTTCCAGACAACACATGTGAACTTGGGAAAGAGGTAAAGAAACATTGGTGTGAAAAAATACCTTGGCAGGAAGTGATCACTTAAAAGGTATGCAGGTCAACACTCACTCACACACACACCACACACACACACACACACACACACCGTGGGTGAGAGATAGAGACTGATGAACCGAGCGGGTGGTGTGTCGCACTGTGCGCTCTAAGGACCCAGCTGAGGATGAGAGAGATCAATACTGTGTGTGTGTGCGATTGAGAGCCTCTGTGTTGCTAATGGAGCTCTGCTGTGTGGGAGGGGTGTTGTTAGGGACTGAGGTGGTGTGTGAGGGGGGGGGGGGGGGGGGGAAAGGGGGGGGGGGAAGGGCTGGGTTACAGCAGTGGAGAGGGGAGGGTGAGAGCTGGAGGTGATGGGAATGGCGCCTCCATTGTGGGCTCACAGAAGGGGGTAAGCGCCCCACTGGATCTCCAGCCACCTCCACACCACATAAACACTGAGCTCAACTGGGCACGGCTGCCATTATTTCAGCCACATATCGCATCCCCAGCAMGATTTTCCACTTTGCTTCTTCCGTGCATGGAGCTGTCAACCACCCCGTGTCTCACACACACGTGCATGCACACAACCACACACACCCAAACAAGTCCAAACATCAAWCCTTCCTCTCCACTGCTCTGCCCATGTAATCCAGTCTTCCCCTCCTCTCTGCTTCCTCCTGCCAGCCATTAACGGCTGTGCTCTGTGCTGTGCTCTGTGCTGTCCAGGGAGCTCACACTGCCTGTGTTTTCTCATTGTGTTTCCTCCTGTATGGGGGCCATGACGCCGATCAATAGGAATCAGTGAAAACACTTCCAGAGGTCCCCAGGCCTCCGACTCCCAGTGTGTTGTACCCTGTCTGACTCCACCCGTTTACAGATCAGGAGCAGAGATTGAGCCTTACCTACAGAGGTGTGGCGCGACAACTGACCTGCATGTAGCTTCACTCACCTGAGAGGCCAGTTGGGTATACTACAGTGCTAGTACTACTTGACTGGCTTTGACTTAGCCGCATGACTGGCACTGTTCCAGGTAGCAGGGGTAGTGAGCAGGATGAGTGGGCCTGACTGTAGGGGGAAACCACTGAGTGGACTAGTATGTTAATCTATGTTTGTAGTGGAAAGGGAGTGATCAGCACAGTGTGACCGGGTTTGTCTGTGTCTGTGGACGAGTCTGTCATTGGGAAGCTACATCCCTGTGGATGAGGCTCGGCCTGACTGACTGATCCACTGACCGATCTGCCTGACTGACTGGCTGGCCTAACTGGTGTGACTGACTGACTGTCTGACCTGTTGTCTCAGTGCGGCGGTGCTGTCTCTCATAGTGCTGATGACCATCTCACACTCCTGGCTGTGTTTGCGGCTGGACTCCAGGTCTCTCTGGGTGTCTCGGAGGTGCTGGCTCAGGGCACTCAGGGCGTCATCCCCGCTCTCCAGCTGGGCACTGTGGGCCTTCAGCTCCCCCGCTGCAACACCAACGCCTGGGCACACAGACGCAGCACACGCTCGTCCCGCTCCACCACCTGGGACACAGGGACGCGCAGGCAGGCACACAAACACACATATAAACAAGAGCATGCTATTAACACTCATAAATCAGACCTAGAGATGTACGCAAGAACAACTCCTGGCAACAGGGTATACATTTAACATTTACATTTAAGTCATTAGCAGACGCTCTTATCCAGAGCGCTTCCAGAGCGACTTACAAATAAACAGCAGAGATAAACCACAACACATGGAGCGCTTGGGGCTATATGGTTCTATCTGCATTTTGTCCAAATGGAGTTATTGACAGCCTGTTTCTGTTCAATGTTCTCTACCTATAAAGTACTCTAAATACCCCAATTCATGTTGTGTGGTAAAAAAATAAATACTAGATAAAAATTGCTGACACGTTCAAACCAATGAGGGTTTGTAAGTAACTTTAACACCAATTATCTTAGAATCATCTTCTAGCAGACGAAGCTCTAGCAGACAGAACCTCTAGCGGATAGAACCTCTATCAGATAGAACCTCTAGCAGATAGAAACTCTAGCAGACAGAACCTCTAGCGGATAAACTAAAACTCTAGGCAGATAGAACGCTCTAGCAGAAGAACGCACTAGCAGATCAGACTGCTAGCAGATAGATACTCTAGCAGAAAGAACCTCGACAGATAGAGCTTCTAGCAAGCAAGAAGCTCTAGCAGACAGAACCTCTAGCAGGACAGAAGCCTATGCGACAGAGCTTAGCAGAAGACAACTCTACAGGATGAACCTTAGCAGATAGAACCTCTAGCAGATAGAAACCTCTAAGCAGACAACTAGCAAGACCTCTAGCAGATAGAACCTCTAGCAGACAGAAAGCTCTAGCAGATAAGAACTCTAGCAGATAGAAGCTCCAGCAGATAGAAAGCTCTAGCAGAAGAAGCTCTAGCAGATAGAGCCTAGCAAGATAAGAGCTCCTAGCGACAGAGCCTCTAGCAGATAGAACCTCTAGCAGACAGAAGCGTTCTGTAACAGAACTCTAGCAGATAGAACCTCTAAGCAACAGATCCCGAAGCAGATAGAAGCTTTAGCGATAGATAGACATCTTGCCAATAGAAACCTCTGATAGAACCTATAGCAATAGAACCTCTAGCACGACAGAACCTCTAACGAGACAGATTCTAGCAGCGAACCTCTAGGCAATTTAGAAGCTCTAGCAGACAGAACCTCAGGCAGACATAAGCTCTAGCAAGATAGAAGCTCTAGACAGACAGAACTCTACGACAGAAGTCTACAGATGAACCTCTACGCAGACAGAAGCTTCTGTAGACAGACCTCAGCCAGATAGAAACCTCTCGCAGACAGATCCCCAAGCAGATAGAGCTTTGCAGATAGAACCTCTCAGCAGATAAAAACCTCTATAGAACACCTATCAGCAGATAGAACCGTACTACGCAGACAGAACCGTCTAGACAGACAGAATCTCTAGCAGCACAGACCCCAAGCAGATAGAAGCTTTAGCAGATAGAACCTCTAGCAGATAGTAACCTCTGGATTAGATACCTCTAGCAAGATAGAACCCTCTAGCAGATCAGAACCTCTAGCAGATAGAAGCTCTAGCAGATAGAAACTCTAGGCAGATAGAAGCTCTAGCAGATAGACCTTCTAGGCAGATAGACCTCTAGCAGATAGAACCTCTAGCAGATAGAACCTCTAGCGAGATAGGAACCTCTAGCAGACATAGCTCTAGCAGATAGAACCTCTAGCAGAGTGAACCTCTAGCAAGATAGAAGCTCTAGCAGATAGAAACTCTAGCAGATAGGAAGCTCTAGCAGGATCGAGAACCTCTAGCCAGATAGAACTCTAGCAGATAGAACCTCTAGCAGATAAAGCTCTAGCAGATAGAAGCTAGAAAAAGAAGAAAGCTCCAGTATCAGCTCTTAGTTTTCCTGCAGGGTGAGGATGGCGTGGAGCTGACCTGAGCCCTGGCTTCCTTCAGGTCCTCGTCCTGGCCTGTAGAGTGCTGTCCTGCTGGGAGTCTTGGTGAGGCAGGCCTGGTCTTGACCCTGTACAGCTCCAGGGACTGGGTCAGGGCTGCAGCCTGGTCTCTGTGTCCGCTGCTCTGCTCTCAGCCTCCTGCAGCACAGCCCTCAGCCTGGACAACTCTGCCTCCTGGCCCGCGACGGTTCTCCCTATCAGTTGCCTGGGGGACACATTCTCAGAACACTGTAGTCTACTTCAATATGCCTGTATAAATGGCTTACATAAACCTGCAAAGGCACAGTACTGAGGGTACTTCACTGCTTATTAAAGTGAGGAGAAATCCATGTTCCTGTCTTTCTGTGTACTGTACCCCTCTCACTCCCTCCCACCCACCTCCTCCTCTGCTGCCTGTGTATGTCTCTGGGCCTGCTCCAGGTCAGAGAGCGGAGGTGCTTCATGGTTGCTCTACATCTGCTGCAGCCTGCCCTGGTCTCCTGTAGCTCAGCCCTCAGCCCCACACCTCCTCCTCCACTGCTCTCCTGCTGACGCCGGGCCTCCGCCTGCCACCGCTGCAGCTCCCACGCAGAACACACACTGCCCCTGCTGGTTGTCCCGCTGGAGACAGAGGGTAGTGTCAGTGAGGGAGTGTGTAGGGAGAATGTGTGTGTGTTGTGTATGTGTTTTATTGTGTGTGTGTGTTGTAATTGTTTGTGTGTATGTATGTTTGTGTGTGTGTGTGTGTGTGTGTGTGTGTGTTGTTTGTATTTGTGTGTGTGTGTGTTGTTGTGTGTATGTATGTATTTGTGTGTGTGTGTGTATGTGTGTGTGTGGTCAGTATTTGTGTGTGTGTGTGTGTGTGTGTGTGTGTGTGTGTGGTGGTTGTGTGGTGTGTGGTGTGTGGTGTGTGTGTGTGTGTGTGTGTGTGTGTGTGTGTGTGTGGTGTGTGTGTGTGTGGTGTGTGTGTGTGTGTGTGTGTGTGTGTGGCTGTCGTGTGTGTGTGAGTGTGTGTGTGGTGTGTGTGTGTGTGTGTGTGTGTGTTGTGTGATGTGTGTGTGTGTGTGTGTGGTGTGTGTGTGTGTGTGG
>NC_036850.1:15755050-15763037 GCF_002910315.2 Salvelinus sp. IW2-2015
CGAACATAGCTCGTCCCGCTCACACCTAGGACACAGGGACGCGCAGGCAGGCACACAAACACACATATAAACAAGACATGCTATTAACACTCATAAATCTGACCTAGAGATGTACGCAGAACAACTCCTGGCAACATGGGTATACATTTAACATTTACATTTAAGTCATTAGCAGACGCTCTTATCCGAGCGACTTCCAGAGCGACTTACACAAATAAACAGCAGAGATTAAACCACAACACATGGAGCGCTTGGGGCTATATGGTTCTATCTGCTTTTTGTCCAAATGGAGTTATTGACAGCCTGTTCTGTCAAATTTCTCTACCTATATAGTACTCTAAATACCCCAATTCATGTTGTTGTGTAAAAAAATAAATCATAGATAAAAATTGCTGACCGTTCAAACCAATGAGGGTTTGTAAGTAACTTTAACAGCAATTATCTTAGATCATCTTCTAGCAGACGAAGCTCTAGCAGACAGAACCTCTAGCGGATAGAACCTCTATCAGATAGAACCTCTAGCGATAGAAAGCTCTAGCAGAAGACAACTCTACGGATAAAACCTCTAGAATAGAACGCTCTAGCAGAATTAGAACGCTCTAGCAGGCAGAACCTCTAGCGGAATAGACTGCTAGCAGAGTAGAACCTCTACGCAGACAAAAGCTCGTAGCAGATAGAAGCTCTAGCAAGACAGAACGCTCTAGCAGACAGAAGGCTCTAGCAGGATAAGCTCTACGGCAGCTACGAGAAATCTAGCAGGATGAACCTCTGCAGATAGAAACCTCTAGGCAGAGTAGAACCTCTAGCAGATCAGAACCTGGCTAGACCAGCAATAGAACCTCTAGCAGACAGAAAGCTCTAGAGATAAGAACTCTTAGCAGATAAAGCTCCAGCAGATAGAAACGCTCTAGCAGACAAAGCTCTAGCAGATAGAGCTCTAGCAGATAAGAAGCCTCTACGACAAGCTCTAGCAGATAGAACTCTAGCAGACAGAAGCTCTGTAGACAACTCTAGCAGATAGAACCTCTAGCGAACAGCATCCCCAAGCGATAGAAGCTTTAGGCAGATAGACAGGTCTTGCCAGATGAGAAACCTCTGATAGAACCATATACAGATAGAACCTCTAGCCGACAGAACCTCTAACAGACAATCTCCTAGGCAGACGGACCTCTAGCATCTAGAAGCTCTAGCAGACAGAACCTCAGGCAGACTAAGCTCTAGCAAGATAGAAGCTCTGAGACAGACTCAAGACACGAACCTCTAGCGAAGTCAGATAGAACCTCTACGCAGCAGAAGCTTCTGTAGACAGACACCTCTAGCAATTAGAAACCTCTGCAGACAGATCCCAAGCAGCATAGACTTAGCAGATAGAACTCTAGCAGATAAAAACCCTATAGAACCCTATAGCAGATAGAACCGTACTCGCAGACAGAACCTCTAGACAGACCAGAATTCTACGCAGAACAGACCCCAAGCAGATAGAAGCTTTAGCAGATAGAACTCTAGCAGAAGTAGTAACCTCTGATTAGAACCTCTAGCAGATCAGAACCGTCTAGCAGATAGAACCTCTAGCAGATTAGAAGCTCTGCAGATAGAAGACTCTGGCGATAGAAGCATCTGAGCAGTAAAGATTAGCAGACATAGACCTCTAGCAGGATAACCTCTAGCAGATAGAACCTCTAGCAGATAGACCTCTAGCAGACAACTCTAGCAGATGAACCTCTAGCAATGAACCTCTAGCAGATAGAATCTAGAGAAGACTCTAGCAGATAGAAGGATCTAAGCAGATAAACTCTAGCAGAATAGAACCTCTAGCAGGATAGAACTCTAGCAGAAAACTCGTGAGAGATAGAACTAGAAAAAAAGCTCCAGTATCAGCTCTTAGTTTTCCTGCAGGGTGAGGATGGCGTGGAGCTGACCTGAGCCCTGGCTTCCTTCAGGTCCTCTCCTGGCCTGTAGAGTGCTGTCCTGCTGGGAGTCTTGGTGAGCAGGCCTGGTACTTGACCCTGTTACAGCTCCAGGGACTGGGTCAGGGCTGCAGGCCTGGTCTCTGTGTCCGCTGCTTGCTCTCAGCCTCCTGCAGCACAGCCCTCAGCCTGGACAACTGCGCCTCCTGCCCCGCAGACGGTTCTCCCATCAGTTGCCTGGGGGACACAAAATTCTCAGAACACGTGTAGTCTTACTTCAAATATGCCTGTATAAATGCTTACATAAATCCTGCAAAGGCCAGTACTGAGGGTACTTACTGCTTATTAAAGTGAGAGAAAATCCATGTTCCTGTCTCTTCTGGTGTACTGTACTCCTCTCACTCCACCCACCCACCTCCTCCCTCTGCCTGCTGGTATGTCTCTGGGCTGCTTCAGGTCAGAGCGGAGGTGCTTCATGGTTCTCTCACACTGCTGCAGCCTGCCCTGGGTCTCCTGTAGCTCAGCCCTCAGGCCAGACCCTCTCCCTGCTCTCCTGCTGAGCCCGGGCCTCCCCTGCCACCGCGCAGCTCCCACGCAGAACACACACTGCCCCTGCTGGTGTCCCGCTGGAGACAGAGGGAGTGTCAGTGAGGAGTTGTGTAGGAGAATGGTGTTGTTGTAGTGATTGTGTGTGTTTGTATTGTTTGTGTGTTGTTGTATTGTGTGTGTGTGTGTGTGTGTGTGTGTGTTTGTTGTATTTGTGGTGTGTGTATGTTGTGTTGTAGTTGTAGTTTGTGTGTGGTGTATGTGTGTGTGTGTATGTATTTGTGTGTGTGTGTGTGTGTGTGTGTGTGTGGTGTGTGTGTGGGGTGTGTGTGGTGTGTGTGTGTGTGTGTGTGTGGTGTGTTGTGTGTGTGATGTGTGTGGATGTGTGTTGTGTGTGTGTGTGTGTGTATTGTGTGTAGTGGTGTGTTGCTGTGTGTAGCTAGTTGTGTATGTGTGTGGTGTGTGCGTTGTGTGTGTGTGTGTGTGGTGTGTGTGTGTGTATACACACATATGAGGGGTGTAGGGGACACACAGACAGAAACGACGATATGATCCACATACACTCCTTCAGCCTTCCTTCCTCTCCCTGCAGCTCCACCGAGGCACTTTAATGACACCAGCTCTACATTACATTACTACACTCCAGGTACAATATCCCAGATGGGATAATATTAGTTTTCCCCTGGCTGATGATGCATTACAAAAAAAGGAGCAGTGTAACAGATGCGCTCTAGGGTAAATATAAATCCCACAGCACTTGTAACATGGCTGGGAGACACGCACCCCACACCCACAAAACACTTCTGTAATTCATCTCTCTTTCGTTCTTACTGATCTCTAAGCCAGAAGAGAGAGAGAGGAAGAGAGAAACATTAGTTTGCATTTAACTTACAAACATCATTAAAACCCAGCCTATTGTGTTCTTTTAAATGAGTTTAATCTGTTAATGACTCCATTAGGACTCCATGCATGATGTCTCCCAGGAATGGGAGGGAGGAAGTGAGAGTGGATTGAGCAGTCTGTACATCACAAACCGTGTAATACACAAATATGGAGGTAAAAGATACTGCAGAAAAAGAGGACAGATGAAGAGGATAAATATAATAATAAGTAGGACAGATATAGGGAGGGGACTGATGTGGCAGAAGGGGCGGAGTCTAATCCATAATACAGCCTGCCTGCCTGCCGTGCCTGCCTGTCTGCTGTCTGTCTCGTCTGTCTGTCTCTGTCTGTCTGTCTGTCTGTCTGTCTGTCGTGCTGTCGTTGTCATGTCTGCTCATGCTCGCTGCCTATCCCTGCTGCCTGTGCTGTCTTTGTCTGTCTGCCCTGCCTGCCTGCCTGTCTGTCTGTCTGTCTGTCTGCCTGCCTGTTTGTCTGCCTGCCTGGCCTGCTGCATACATTACTGCATCAATCAGTGCTAAGCTGCAGTGTAATTTTCTAACTCCCTATTTCTCTCCCAACCTCATCACACAGACAACACCCCATGGCTATTTTTGATGAGATTCAGTGCTAGAGAGAGGGAGAGAGAGGAGGTGAGGGAAGGGGGGGAAGGGTGTTTATAGAGCAGCCTCTCTCCCTCTCCCTCACCCTCTCTCTCTCTCGCAGCTCAACCACTGATTAATTTCCAACTAGATCGCTTGGCAAGCAGTATTATTAGCATAACATTTCCATGGATCAGGCCCTGCAATGAAACCCTTTCATCAAGTCGCTTGTCAAACATAAAATTTCGAATCTCATTTTGTTTCTAATATAATTTTCTTACTGGGTGTGTGTGGAAGGCAGCGGGAGCTGGGAAAACGGAGAGTGGGGGAGGTGGGGGTGGAGGGTTGTTATGCAGAAGATAAACGGAGTCATCAATCAAAATTAAAAGAGCTCTGGGTTGGGAAGGAGGCGTTGGTGTTAACCATGGCGTCTGTAGCTGCTTCGACACACCCTAGGTGTGTGCTCTCAGGGCTGTCTGGCTGTCTGTCTGTCTGTCGAGTGGACAGAGGCTGAACTCTCAGCTAAAGACAAAAGAGCAGTCTGACTATCTTATCTTGTGACTGAGGCAGAACAGAACGGCAGGCAGACACCAAACTTAGTCGATCACACAGGTCCACAAACTCAAAAAACACCTTTCACGTCACAACAATGTGACAGCACATGCAATAAATAACGATAAATCTAGCCTTGATTACAAAATGGTCAAAGCTGCCACTATTACAACCCTCAGCCCTAGTCCCAGACTGTACCATTAATTATGAAAAATAACACAGCAGGAGGAGGGATGGGGAATTCATTTGAATAAGGATACAGAATCAATGCAATTTAATCAATCTTAGCTAATTAAAATAAATCTATATTGTGAAACAATCAAGGTGCATAAACAAGATTCAAATAAATGAAGGAACTGTGCCAAGAGGCTGCCCACTTCTAATTAAATGATACTAATTGAATTCCCCGGCTGTGTGCTGTGCTGTGTGTTTGTTGATGGCGTGGAGAGAAAGAGAGAGGGATGGCTGACCGCCCACTCCTCTGTCTCTGCTGCTTCTCCTCAACAGCACACATTACTGCACACAACACAGCCACACCATGGGCCATCTCTCATAGTTTGTGTCTGTCTTTGTGATTGTCTCCACCCACTTCCAGGTGTCACCCGTTTTCCCCATTAGTCCCTGGGTACTTATTCCGGTGTTCCCTGTTGGTCTGTTGCCAGTTCGTTATGTCAAGTCAACCAGTCTGTTTTTCCGTGCTCCTGCTTTTCTTATCTCTCTTTTGCTAGTCCTCCCGGTTTTGACCCTTGCCTGCCTTGACTCTGAACCCACCTGCCTGACCATACTGCCCGCCCTGACCTCGAGCCTGCCTGCCACTCTGTGCCTCCTGGACTCTGATCTTGTTTATGATCTTTTGCCTGTTCACAACAACTCTCTTGCCTGGCCCTTGTTTTATAATAAATATCAGAGACTCGAACCATCTGCCTCCCGTGTCTACATTTGGGTCTCGCCCTGTGCCCTTATAGACCTCCATAAGTATTGGGACAGTGACATTTTTTGTTGTTTTGGCTCTGTACTCCAGCACTTATTGATTTGCATCCATATCGGGTGAACTGTTTAGAAATTACAGTTATTTTTGTACATAGTCCCCCCAATTTAGGGGACCAAAAGTCCCCTAGGCTGTAATAGGAGGGATGAGAGAGTTAGTTAGACATGCTGTAATAGGAGGGATGAGAGGGTTAGACAGGCTGTAATAGGAGGGATGAGAGGGTTAGACATACTGTAATAGGAGGGATGAGAGGGTTAGACATGCTGTAATAGGAGGGATGAGAGGGTTAGTTAGACATGCTGTAATAGGAGGGATGAGAGGGTTAGTTAGACATGCTGTAATAGGAGGGATGAGAGGGTTAGACATACTGTAATAGGAGGGATGAGAGGGTAGGTTAGACATGCTCTGTAATAGGATTGGATGAGAGGTTAGAAGGCTTAAAGGAGGGATTGAGAGGGTCTAACATACTGTAATAGGAGCCCATGAGCGGATTAACATTACTGTTATGTAGCAGGTGTATAATAGATCTATGGTGTGCTCACATATTATCGTTATTTAAAAAGGAATTATGGTGTCCTGTATTATCTTGTTATCAGTGTAACAGTTATGGTGTTGTTGTATAATTTGATATATTATTAGATAATATGGTGCGTGCTAACATAATTGTACTAGCGTTTCTGGGGTTGTGTATACATATGTACTAGTTTATATAGATTATGGTGCGTGTATACATATGTATAGTTATATAGAATTAATGCGTGCTGTAATACATCTTGTATAGTTTATGGTGTGCTATAAATATGTATATCTTACTGGCTGTGTTTAGCATTTGTATAAGTCTTTTATAGATTATGGGAGTACCTGTGTGTGTACTACTATGTAAGTTATATATAGATATATGGCGCGTGATAATATTGTATGTTTGGTGTGTCTAATTGTATAGTTTATATAGATTATGGCTTGTGTATCATATGTATGTTTATACTAGATTTGGATGTGGTATACATTCTGTATAGTGTATACAGATATATGGTGTGTGTCTGTGTATACATTATATGTATGTTAATAGATCATGGGTGTGTATAACCATATGTATAGTTATACAGATTATGGTTAATGTGTGTATACATATTGTATGTTTAATATGATTATGGTGGTGCTTACATATTGATAGTTTTGGGATGTGTTTATACATACTTGTATAGTTTTATATAGAATTTGTGTGGATATACATTATTGCTTATAGTTTATATATTGATGTGTTGAATACGATGTATAGTGATACAGATTATGTGTGTGTATACTATTGTATAGTCTTATATAGTTATGTGTCCTTGTGTATTAAGTATTGATATAGTTTTACTGCAGCTAGTATAATAGCGCTGGCACCAAGGCCCATCATTCTAGATCATCATTCCAGTTAGCTACGAACAACGCTGTTGAATGTCTCACTAAGGATTTGATATAGATGTGTGTGTATATGTAGCTGCACCTGTGTGAGCAGGCTTCCCTCTCCTGCTGTAGCTGGCAGTTGTCTGTAGTTGTGAACTCCATGGTCCTCCTCTCTCGACTCAAGTGCCCTGCGAGGACAGCTACCTCCTTCTGCAGCTTTTCTGCACCTCTCCCAAGGGCCTGCCTACCTGCTGAGCCTGCACTGACGCACACACAGACACAGACCACGACACACAGACACCCACAGACACCACGACAGACAGACAGACAGACAGACAGACGGGACAGACAGGACAGCAGACACGAAAAGAAAGAAAGAAGAAAGAAATACATATCATTTAATTGGTTTAGTGACAATTATCCTTATCAGGAAACAATTTGCATGTGTGGACGCAAGTAGTAAATTGAAAACAAATCCCAGTCCATTATAAAAGAAAACAGTGCTGTAGGAGAAAGGAAGAGAAGCAGGGGGATGGAACAACCAGAGACACCACAAAACCACATGTTCTCCTCTATTCTGCTTGTAGTCAGACACTGTAGAGGCTTGGGTCTGAGAATGATCTGATTCCATGTAATATATGTGGATGACCCGTTTTCCCCTGGGCCAGCAGGAAACCTAGTGTAAGCGTGACTAGTAGACAGAAAGTTGCAGATTAAATCCCCCGATGACAAGTGTAAAATACTGTCGTTCTCTGCCCGCTGAACAAGGGCAGTTACACCCCACTGTTCTTAGCCGTCATTGAAAGTTAAGAATTTGTTCGTACATGGACCTGCCTAGTTAAAAAGGTTAAATCAAACACCAAGCACCCCAGCAGCAGTATCGATCGTGAGTGATTAAATCCTCTCCCTCCATCCCCACCTCCAACCCGACCCTGCCACTCTCTCTATCATCCCCTCATTCACCCGTATGCTCAGTTTATGGACATCTCCCTGTGAGTCAGGAAACGCCACGCTAAAAGCAATTATAAACAGCTGATGTCGCCCTTCCTTTATGTAGGGGCGGGGGGGGGGAGTGCCCTCAGCCAAACATGATTTGCCATTGCAGTTAGTTCTTGCCATGA
>NC_036850.1:15763062-15787669 GCF_002910315.2 Salvelinus sp. IW2-2015
AGGGATGAGAGGGTTAGACATGCTGTAATAGGAGGGATGAGAGGGTTAGTTAGACATGCTTTAATAGGAGGGATGAGAGGGTTAGTTAGACATGCTGTAATAGGAGGGATGAGAGGGTAGGACATGCTGTAATAGGAGGGATGAGAGGGTTAGTTAGACATGCTGTAATAGGATGGATGAGAGGGTTAGACAGGCTGTAATAGGAGGGATGAGAGGGTTAGACATACTGTAATAGGAGGGATGAGCGGATTAGACATACTGTATGTAGCAGTGTATATAGATTATGGTGTGTGTATACATATTGTATAGTTTATATAGATTATGGGTGTGTATACAAATTATTTTGTGTTTTTATAGTTTTTTTTAATTATAGATTATGGTGTGTGTATACATATTGTATAGTGTATACAGATTATGGGTGTGTGTATACATATTGTATAGTTTATATAGATTATGGTGTGTGTATTAATATTGTATAGTTTATGCAGCTATATAATAGGCCTGGCACAAGCCCATCATTCTAAAGATCATCATTCCAGTAGCTACTGTAAACAGTGTTGAATGTCTCACTAAGGATGTGGTATGATGTTGTGTGTGTAGCTGACCTGTGTGAGCGGCTGTCCCTCTCCTGCTGTGCTGGCCAGTGTCTGTAGTTGTGACTCCATGTCTCCTCTCTCTGACTCAGGCTGCCCTGGAGACAGCTCACCTCCTTCTGCAGCCTCTGCACCTCCTCTCCAGGGGCCTGCTCCTGCTGAGCCTGCACTGACAGCTACACACAGACACAGACACACAGACACACAGACACCACAGACACACAGACAGACAGACAGACAGACAGACAGACAGACAGACAGACAGACAGACAGAAAGAAAGAAAGAAGAAAGAAAATACATATCATTTTATGTTTAGTGACACATTATCCCTTATCAGGAAACAATTGCTGCATGTGTGGCGCAAGTGTGAAATTGAACAAAATCCCAGTCCATATAATAAAGAAAACAGTGCTGTGAGCAGACAAGAAGAGAAAGCAGGGGAGCATGGAGACAACCAGAGACACCACAAAACCACTGTGTTCTCCTCTATTCTGCTTTGTAGTCAGACCTGTAGAGCTTGTTGGTCTGGAGAGTGAATCTGATTCCATGTAATATATGTGGATATGACCCTTTTTCCCCCCTGGGGCGGCAAGGAAGCCTAGTGGTTAAAGCGTTGGACTAGTAACCGAAAGTTGCAAGATTAAATCCCCGAGCTGACAAGGTAAAAAATCTGTCGTTCTGCCCCTGAACAAGGCAGTTAACTCCACTGTTCCTAGGCCGTCATTGAAATAAAGAATTTGTTCTTAACTGACCTGCCTAAGTTAAATAAAGGTTAAATAAACACACCAACCACTCCAGCAGCAAGTTTCGTGAGTGATAAACTCCTCTCCCCTCCATCCCCACCTCTCAACCCGACCCATGCATCTTCTCTCTCAGTCCCCTCTTCCCGTGCTGCCTCAAGTTTTAAATGACATCTCCCTGTGAGTCTCAGGAAACGCCAAGTAAAGCAATTACTAACAAGCCTGATGTCCCCCCCTTCCCTTTATGTAGGGGAGGGGGGCATGTGCCCTTCAGCAAAAAATGAATTTTCCAATTGCAGTTAGTTCTGCCATGAATAAATAAACAAATGAATAATTGAGAGGGCAACATAAATAAATAACATCACAAACATTTCACTGGCACTCATAAGTATTCTGCAGATAACTTGGGCTSCATGCTAATGATAAAAACAGTACATGTAGCAGGTTCCCAATGCATTATTCACCGCTCCCCTCCAACCCAAAATTAAATAAATAAAAATCTTTCAAGGAAGTCAAAACATCCTCTCAGCATTGAAGTGACAGGCCTGTCCCATTTATAACACAAGGACACTCTGGCAAACAAATATCTGACCAGTCAGAGAGAGAGGAATAAATAAACCAGCACAACACAGCGTACGGCCATTGACAGGTCCTCCACAAGTTCTCCTTCAAGAAGAAAACTCTGAAATAACACAGAGGGTTCATGGGACACAGTCAGGTGTCTTTTCAAAGTCCCATGGTACAGGGCTGGCTGGACACTAACAAGGTCACCATGTCCTTGAGCTTTCTCCTCAGGGATACACAAGGGGGGGTCTGTGCCCCTGTGAATTCTGATGGATTTGAGTTGAACTAGCCTCTCTATAAACCGGCAGCACTAGGACTCATCTTCGATGGCTGTAGAGACTGCATTAGGCAGATCTGTACAACCCCGTCCTTGTTGACTAATTAAAAAGAGATGCGTTAGATCTCAGGCCTCACCTCATCCTGAGCTGATTTCAGGTGTTCCTGGGCAGTCCTCAGTTCTGTGGTCAGTCTCAGCACTGTCTCATCCCTGTTGGTCACCTGAACACAACCACACACCTTGGTCAGTCCCTACTTCCACTCAACTCACACTGCCTTACCTGTCAGTATGTATGGTTCTTCTTCTGCTGTGAAGACTTAAAACAACACTACTGTTACGACTTCTCCCGAAGTTATTATCCAGCTTCCTCGGGAAGGGAGAGGGTGTCCGCCATCATCTCGTGCCTCTCATGGAGAGCTCTGGAGTGAGCCAAGGCCGTGTGGGGAGAAGGAGATGCGGCGTTGGAGGACTTCACGGAGTTCACCCACCGCTTCCGGGCAGTCTTCGATCACCCGCCCGAGGGTAGAGCGGCGGGTGAACGTCTGTTCCACCTGAGGCAGGGTACGAGGAGTGCCCAGGAGTTCGCACTGGAATTTCGGACCTTGGCCGCCGGAGCGGGATGGAGCGACAGGGCCCTCATTGACCACTACCGTTGCAGCCTGCGCGAGGATGTCCGTCAGGAGTTGGCCTGCAGCGATACCACTCTTACCAGCTGGTGGACATGTCCATTCGGTTGGATAACCTGCTGGTCACCCGCGGACGTCCAGAGAGGGCTCTGTCGATTCCCGTTCCCAGCACCACCGCTCCGGTGCCTATGGAGCTGGGAGGTGCTGCGCACAGGGAGACCGGAGGAGGGGCTTTCACGTGTACCATCTGTGGCCGCAGAGGTCACACTGCTGGCCGGTGCCGTGTTGGTTCCTCTGGGGATCGAGGCAGCAGGCAGGGCACTCTGGCGTCACCCCAGGTGAGCCGGCACCATTCTCAACCAGAGCCCTCTGTTGCACACATGTTTTTATTTGTTACTTTTCCTGAGTTTTCCCCGCATTCCTAGCATAAGGCGCTCGTCGTTTCAGGCACGGCTGGGAATTTTATTGACAGATCATTTGCCCATAGTTTAGGGATCCCCATCGTTCCCGTGGATGTGCCCTTCCCCGTTCACGCCTTAGATAGTCGACCATTAGGGTCAGGGTTGATTAGGGAGGTCACCGCTCCTTTGGGCATGGTGATGCAGGGGGGTCATACGGAGAGAATTAGTCTCTTCCTTATTGACTCTCCTGCATTTCCCGTGGTGCTGGGCCTAACCCTGGTTAGCTTGTCATAACCCCACTGTTTCTTGGCCACAGAGGGCTTTCACGGGGTGGTCGCGAGAGTGCTCAGGTAGGTGTTTAGGGGTTTCCGTTGGTGCTACTACGGTGAAGAGACCAGACCAGGTCTCCACCGTGGGCATTCCCTCTGAATATGCCGATTTGGCTCTCGCCTTTTCCAAAAAGAAAACAACTCAATTACCACCTCATCGACGGGGCGATTACCAGGAGATCTATCGCACAGACGCTGCACTTCCCAGGAGTCACGTGTATCCCCTCTCACAGGCGGAGACGGAGGCTATGGAAACATATGTCTACGAATCCCTGCATCAGGGATACATTCGGTTCTCCACTTCACCCGCCTCCTCGAGTTTCTTTTTTGTGAAGAAGAAGGAGGGAAGTCTGCGCCCGTGTATTGACTATCGGGGTCTGAATCAGATCCCTGTGAGGTATAGTTACCCGCTACCGCTCATAGCCACAGCGATAGAGTCAATGCACGGATCACCAAACTAGATCTCAGGAGCGCTTATAACCTGGTGCGTATCCGGGAGGGAGATGAGTGGAAGACGGCTTTCAGTACCACCTTTGGGCACTATGAGTACCTCGTCATGCCGTACGGGTTGATGAATACTCCATCAGTCTTCCAAGCCTTTGTAGATGAGATTTTCAGGGACCTGCACGGGCAGGGTGTAGTGGTTTATATTGAAGACATTCTGATATACTCCGCTACACGCGCCGAGCATGTGTCCCTGGTGCGCAAGGTGCTTGGTCGACTGTTGGAGCATGACCTGTACGCTAAGGCTGAGAAATGCCTGTTCTTTCAACAGTCCGTCTCCTTCCTAGGGTACCGCATTTCCACCTCAGTGGAGATGGAGAGTGACCGCATCTCAGCCGTGGGTAA
Organism: Salvelinus sp. IW2-2015; assembly: GCF_002910315.2. Lineage (NCBI taxonomy): Eukaryota > Metazoa > Chordata > Actinopteri > Salmoniformes > Salmonidae > Salvelinus > Salvelinus sp. IW2-2015. The sequence goes on from NC_036850.1 coordinate 15,767,443, forward strand.
TTGGCCGACTCCCACCACGGTAAAGGAGGTGTAGCGGTTCTTAGGGTTTGCCAACTACTACCGGAGGTTTATCTGAGGTTTTGGTCAGGTAGCAGCTCCCATTACCTCACTGCTGAAGGGGGCCTGGTGCGCTTGCAGTGGACAGCTGAGGCGGACAGGGCTTTTAGTCACCCGAGGGTTGTTTACCTCGGCTCCCGTGCTAGCTCATCCGGATCCCTCTTTGGCGTTCATAGTGGAGGTGGACGCGTCCGAGGCTGGGATAGGAGCTGTGCTCTCTCAGCGCTCGGGCACGCCACCGAAGACATTGGCTTGAGGGGGCTAAACACCCTTTTCTCATCTGGACTGACCACTGCAATCTGGACATCCGGGCGGCGAGGAGACTGAACACTTGCCAGGCAAGGTGGGCCATGTTTTTCACCCGTTTTGTTTTCACCCTTTCTTACAGACCAGGTTCCCAGAACGTGAAGGCAGACGCACTGTACCGGCTGTATGACACAGAGGAGCGGCTCACGGATCCCACTCCCATACTCCCGGCCTCCTGCCTGGTGGCGCCGGTAGTGCGGGAGCTGGACGCGGACATTGAGCGGGCGTTGCGTGCAGACATTGAGCGGGCGTTGCGTGACAGTACCCCACTGTCACGGGGGGGGGGGGACTGTCGATGCCTCTCCTTGTTCGGGCGGTGTTCGACGTCGCCGGTCTTCTAGCCATCGCCGATCCATTTTTCTTTTTTTGTCTCGTTTTCCCACACACCTGGTTCTCATTTCCCTCATTATGTGTTGTGTATTTAACCCTCTGTTTCCCCCATGTCTTTGTGTGGTATTTTTTATCTGTTTTCATGTATGCGCACGTTAGGCTGGTTGCACTGGGTTATGTTCAACCCGTATTTGTATTTCGTGTCCGTTTGTGCCGTGTGCTTTTGGTTCGCCAAATAAAAGGCTCCAGTTTGCTACCAAATATCTGCTCTCCTGCACCTGACTTCCTACAGCACTTCACGCATACCCTGACAACTACACTATTTCGACACATTCTTAACAATGACCTTGGTAAAGAAATTTTGTATTTCACATCCATTATGAAACATCCTGATCCAAGTTAAATAAAGGTTAAATTAAAAAAAGTTAAAAATATTCCATGACATTTCTGATGCCTGTTTGTGAGCTGACCAGCTAAGGGGCATTAGAACGAGGGTTGGTTGGATGAGGGAGAGGAGACAGATGGAGGAGAGATGGAGGAGAGATGTTAAGGCCAGTACCTCGTGCTGTGCAGCCTTGTGTTTCTCATTGAGCAGGTCCAGGTCATGGCTCAGGTCCTGGTTCTCTGTCACCTGAAAGGCCAGTCTGTCCCTCTGTTCCCCCACCTCACGCAGCTCCTCCCTCAGCCTGCCCACCCCAGCCTCCTCCTGGACCAGCTACACACAGACAGAGAAATAGTATGGGTCTAACAGAAAAAGGCCTCAATAACAGATCTAGCAGAGGTACAGTATATGGATAAACCTACAGACCATTTAGCATATTATGTACTAGTGACTTTCTATCAAGGTTCAAGTACCTGCATAGCAGGTGGTATACTGCTGCTGCTAGTTGGACCAGATCAGCTCTGATCTCAGCCAGTCTCTCCTCTGTCTCCACACACTGGCTATCCTGTAACAAGTGACATTGTCATTCCATTGTCATAAACATGCCAATACATGGCTCTTAATGGGTCAAATGAAAGTCCTTTTCTTACCTGCTTCTCCCTCTCTCGTTACATGACCTCAGCTCGGCAGTAACTTGCTGCAGTGCATCTTTGGAGGAGAGCAGCTGTTGGCGGAGAACACGGGCGTCTTCTTCATGGTCCTGCAGCTCACTCTGAAGCCACGACCATCTCCTCCTTCTGGCAAGCTGCGGACAGGAGGGAACGTAACACACTGAAGAACACATCAAGACAGGACAGAGAACATGCTGATTGTACAGTAATAGCTATGTGGAAAGCACTTTCCTGTTCAAATCAGAGGCATTATTTGCAATCAGCAAGAAGCAAAAGGTTCAAATCAAACGTTTATTTACTGTTGTTCTCTATGTTCCGTCTTACACAGGAAACAATACAAAGAGCGTGATGGTTTTAGTGCATCCTATAGACACACATAATAACACATAAATAGAATAAAGTCCAACGAACCATTTAATGGTGCAACACTCACAATTGTACATTAGAAAAGAACACAATATATATAGATGTTCTGTTCAGTTAGTTTCCCATTTGGACAAAAAACATGCCCTAGATAGCAAGACAATGTTTCCTGTTTTAGGGAAATGGTTGTCTGCTAGCTACATCCTCCATTCCACTGCAAATTTGGAGTATAAGAGTTTATACAGAACCATTTCTGCTGCTGTTATTGAGCTTCTGTGAAATTGTTGTGGATTACACATAATTATTGATAAAGCAGCTTTCTCTCTCCGTTTTTGCTGCCCAAATCTGTTAAAATATGATGAGACTCCACATTGGTACCTGAGTAATGAAAACACACGGCTATATTGATAGTGTGTTTTTGTCGTGAGTAATCATACGCATGAGAGACAGAGAAGGCTGACTGGATGAGGCAATTAACACAACACTGATCCCGGAACATGTGGAATGGATGAGTGGCTGGGGAGAAGAGGCTGGTTGTCGACTGGGGTATCTAAAGAGTGGCTGAGGATTCTAACAACACACACACACACACACACACAACACCACACACACAACACACACACACACACACACACACACACACACCACACACACACACACACACACACAACACACACACAACACACACACACAAACACACACACACACACACACACAGAGACAGACAGACACAGACAGACAGACAGACAGACAGACAGAAGAGAATGAGCAGACAGAGACCACAAGGTCAGTTTGAGGTTCACACACATGCTTTCAGAGGGGGGGTCTGAAACAGAGGAGCCTTATTTCCACATAGAACATTCTGATTGTGAGAGAGGTTATGGCTGAGTGATTTTCAGTGACCTACAGGAGATTATTCCTAACAGTGGTAGTAACTGAGTTATAATGTCCTTTTATCACAAGAAACAATAAAAGGACAAGAAAGAAACACATCAGTAAAGAAAAGATACATCCTTCCTCTCTGTGAGGCTAATTTCCACAGAGCCCATAAGGAGTGTCATTAACCTGCCTGCTAAGCACAAAATGGTAATTAAAACCACGGGGTCATATGCATTTTAACACGGCTGCACTTGAAAGCGAGGAGTGGGGGGAAAAAATCTAAATTCGTTACATGTTTGCAATTCGCCTAATGTGGAGCTCAGCTTAATTAGACCCCAGTGACCTGAGGTGATGGAGCCTGACCGGTCCTCACTACACCCCACTGCAACCACACCACCCCACCAACCCGCTCCCTCCCTCCGACCCCCACAGCTCCTAGAACCATTCCACCTCCCCTCCTCCCCAGCCCAGACTCCCTTCCACCTCTCCCTCTTCTTCCTACCTGTCCCCGACCCCCCCACACCCTCCACCCTGCTCCCTCCCTCCGCCCCCACAGCCTCCAAGAACCATTCCACCTCCCCCTCCTCCCCAGGCCAAGACTCCCTTCCACCTCTCTCCTCTCTTCCTTACCTATCCCTCACCCCACCCCCACCCTCAACCCTCAACCCTGCTCCCTGTACCTCCCCAGCCCCAGCGACTCACCCTGTCCTGTAGGCCGTCCAGGCTGTGCTGCAGCTCCTGCCTCTGGGCCCCCAGACTGTGGGTCTTCTCCTCCTGTAGTCTCAGGCTTTTGAGGGCCGTGTCCCTGGCCCTCTGCACCTCCTCAAGCCCAGCCTCCCTCAGCCGCAGTCCCTCTGAGACAGCATGGTAGCGGTCCCTCCACTCCCACAGCTCCCTGTCCCGCTGGGCACTCTCCTCCCACAGCTCCCGACCCACCACGTCTGCCTGGCTCTGCAGCCACACAGCCTGCACATCGCTCTCCCTCACCTGCACATAGACACACAGTCACAGTCAGTTACATCCCCAAATAGACATCTTCAGTCATTCATATCAGTCAGGAGACATCTAGAAACACAACTCACACACACTAAGAACACACACGTTAACAGTCAAGGACATAGTACAGACACTCATGTACACACGACCGACGCTTGTCATCACGGTGTCTGCTGTGGCACAGAGCAGACTGTCCCTCCTGTCACAGCTAGTTCCCACGATGTTAAAACAACACATCTACAACAGCCCTAGTGAGTTTCCACCAAAACCCACTGAAAGAGCAGGACTATTCTTTATGAACTGACAAACTCACACAGTAACAGGATCAGCACATAAAAGTCCATGCGAATGAAACAAACGAGTGTTAGCGGGGTGTGAATAAACACTGTGGCGCGCACCTCTACAGACCCTTCTATCAATCAACCTGTCTGCACTTTGTTTTGAGAGTAATCTTGTCCAACCACCAGAGAAGCACTCAGCAGTTAGTGGAGCTTGGCTGTGCTTTGAAGGCCGTGGTTTATTGCGGTCCCAGAGCATAGTGAGGCCGCGCTGTAAAAACAAGCAGGCCCAGCGCTCAACAATTGTCCGGGGTTACTCACCTCACACAGGGATCTAGCGCAGACCTACAGACCACCTAAAACGCCCGGCTGACCCTTTTCTATTTCTCTCTTGTTCCCTCTCTCTCTCCGTCTACAGACTATCACCCTCTGTCCCAGATCTTCCCTCTACCTCCCTCTATTGACTGGGACAGGGCCTGTCTGAGCCCTCATTAGTGTGGGCTGCCAAGGCCATGCCCAGTAGACATGTGCATACACGCAGACACACACACACACACCACACCAATCCCCGGGAACGCTCCTGACCCACTCTTATGGCCTTTAAGGGCCAACCAAAAGCCCCATTACACGTCGGCTCCCACTGCTTAAAAGGCGAATGTGAAGTTGAGGGTTGAGAGCAGGCTTTAGAAGATGCCCACGCTGTGTCAGTCAGTCAGGCACCTCACAACACAGCAGCGTGAGAGGAGAGGCCTTGTTAAGCAGCATTGTGTGTCATCCTGTTCCTGAGAGCACAAAGGTGTCAGCCAGAGCCCAGAGCCACAGACCTTGTCCTTGAGCTGATGCTGCTCGTCTCTCAGCCTCTTCAGCTCCTCTTCTCTACCACAAAGCTGAGGAGAAACACACACAACATGTTAAGTAGACAGAGAGTGAAGAGATAGAGCGGGAGGTTACACAGAAGGGCTGTTATAACAAAGCAGACGTTTTATATCAATATAAAATCACTTCTGAGTAACAATTAAGAACCTTACTATAATAGTTTTCCAATAAAATGGTCAAAAAGAAACAAAAATAGCTTTTTAGCAAAAAACTATTTATCAAGCAAGAATTTTGCTGGGACTGTCTGGGAGTGATGTCGCTCTTGCTGCGGGTGATTCCCTGATCCACCTCTACGCAAACGATACCATTCTGTATACATCTGGCCCTTCTTTGGACACTGTGTTAACAAACCTCCAAACGAGCTTCAATGCCATACAACACTCCTTCCGTGGAAGGAGTAAAACGCTAGTAAAACTAAATGCATGCTTTTCAACCGTTCGCTGCCCGCACCCGTTGTCACCAAAGCCCCATACACCACCCACCACTGCGACCACGATAACAACACCCACCCGTAGCACGCGCTCCAGCAGGTATATCTCACAGGTCATCCCCAAAGCCAACATCTTCTTTGGCCGCCTTTCCTTCCAGTTCTCTGCTGCCAATGACTGGAACCAATTGCAAAAATCGCTGAAGCTGGAGACTTATATCTCCCTCACTAACTTTAAGCATCAGCTATCTGAGCAGCTAACCGATCGCTGCAGCTGTACATATTCCATCTGTAAATAGCCCATCCAATCTACCTACCTCATCCCCATATTGTTTTATTTACTTTTCTGCTCTTTTGCACACCAGTATTTCTACTTGCACATCATCATCTGCACATCTATCACTCCAGTGTTAATTTGCTAAATTGTAATTACTTCGCTACTATGGCCTATTTATTAACTTACCTCCTCATTCCATTTGCACACACTGTATATAGACTTTATGTTTTTCTATTGTGTTATTGACTGTACGCTTGTTTATTCCATGTGTAACTCTGTGTTGTTGTTTGTGTCGCACTGCTTTGTTTTATCTTGGCCAGGTCGCAGTTGTAAATGAGAACTTGTTCTCAACTAGCCTACCTGGTTAAATAAAGGTGAAAATAAAAAAGTGGTCTGAGTGGGGAGGGGGAACTGAAAACTTGCTGTTATTGGCAGAGAGGTTTGGAACTCCTTGTTATTGGCCTATTAACTAATTTACCGCCTAGTGATGTCAACAGGGAAGCCAAAACTCCACCCATGTAAAACCTGCTGATTAGAAGGTATTGTGTAGATTGTTATTTCCTGATTCTGGTTGGAAATACAATGATCATATTTACAGAGTTTTTCCACACATGTACAGAGTTATTTCATCAGCTGTTGCACAATATGATATAAAAAAACAGAATTTTGACTGTACTGGGACTTTAATAGGTCAACATGTCTCCACCATTTTAGCATAAGAAGTCTTCCTGACATTCAACAACAGGTCTAGGCCAGTCCAGATGAATAACTAATGATGCTATCTAGTCCTACTGAGTGGTTGGACCCCCCCCCCCCCCCCCCCCTCTACCACCCTCTCTCCCTCACTAGACCTGGAGTGAGAAGCATCTTGAAGCCTTAATAGACAAAGTGCCTCTCCTTTCTTTCCTTGACCTCTTCAGGAATACCTCTTAAATATTAAGAGAGAACAGCAAAAACTTACAGCAGGAGTAAAAAGTGCTGAAATATTGAAGGGGTGCTGTGGCTGGGCAGTTTGGGAGCGGTAATGCAGGGCGAGGGATGCGAGGCGAGGGAGGTGGAGCGAGGATGGAGGGGGCGAGGTGTGTGTGAGGAGAAGAGGGGAAGCGACAGCGATAGACCTAACCAGGACCGAGAGGCTGACGCAGTACCTCAGGCCCCTGGGGCCCCCGGGCTTTATTAACAGTGCCCCTGGCAGGGAGGTGACATTCAGCATACTTTGGAACTCTGGCAGTTAGGGAAATGAAGCCATACTGATGGAGGCCTTAGAGAACGCTTTATGGTAAACAGCAGATATTGAGCAAGGAAAGACTTGCCTGATGGAAATGAAATCTTCAGAAACTTTTTAAGTGATAGTTCAATCTGAGTCTTGAGAGTCGGAGGCAGAGAATGGCACATGAACCCAGTCTGGGTGGGATTGCTCTTATAGAGGTGACCTCTCTTCTTCAGACCAAGGAGGATGACATCACTCTTGACCTCTTCTCTCGCAACACCAATACCCTGTATCTCGAATGCAACATTCCTCCCCAAGACACAAAGATGTAATATTTTCTCCCCCCACTTGGGATGAAAAGAGGCTTTAACCCACGCCTTGAAGTAGCATAGCTGCGCCTCATCTTAAAGCAGATGTCTTTTTTTCCTCAATAGCTCAGGTCGGCAGTGTCAAGGCACGTATCCCCACAGCAGTTCCAGTCTTTTGTGGAGCCTCTCTTTGAGCTCAGTGAAAGGAAGGGATGTGCATCCAGCCAGCAGTATGAAGAATGAAGAAGAACTTTTTGAGAGCAGTTGAAGGTACTGGACTGTACACATGTGTGGTTATATGAGTGGGGTTACTGTTCTTCATTGAGCAAAGGAAGGTTGTTATGTGTGTGTTGTGTGTGTGTGTGTGTGTGTGTGTGTGTGTGTGTGTGGTGTGTGTGTGTGTGGTGTGTGTGGTGTGTGTGTGTGTGTGTGTGTGTGTGTGTGTGTGTGTGTTGTGTGCGTGGTGCGCTGCGTGGCGTGCTTCTGCGTGTGTTACTGATGCTGTCAATAGACAGAGCCACTCAATTACCTTTTTCGCATCTCCTGTCTCTCATTCTTCAGTCTGTCCACCTCCCTCTGCAGCTCACCAAACAGCTCCTCCTTCTCGGCTGTCCTCCTCCTGCTCAAAACACACAAATGCCCACACACACACACACACACCACACCCGAGGCATGAGGTGAGGCAACATTGGGAGAGGGAAGTGTCTGTTTTTAAAGGTGTCAGCGGAGACATTTGCATTATGCATATCACACCTCTGAAATGATCCATTAGCAGGTTATGGCGTGAGAGCTGCTAAATCAGTTGACAGGATACTACGCTAGCACAGAAAATATCCTCTACTTTCACTGCCAAATGAGAGGGAGTGTTTGTCCCTACGGAGCAGAGACAGAGAGGGTCGCTGGTCCAGAGAGAAGCCCTCTCTACAGGCCCCTGTCCCTGTAGGACCAGACCCCCTCTGCTGTCCCCAGAGAAAGAAAGAGAGGCAAACGAGACAGACAGACACAGGGAGAGAGAGAGAGAGAGAAAGAGAGAGAGAGGCAAGAGAGAGAGGCAGAGAGAGAGAGAAAGAGAACGTTCAGCCTCTCCTCAACCCCCCCTTGCACATCCAGACACTGATTTATAATTTTAATATCTCTAATTTCCACAGCAGCGGCCGCTTTCCAAATGTCATTTTCCAATTTATGTCAAACCGTGACCATTTTTCTTAATACGGCTTATGACAAGCCTGGTCGCCAGATGGATATGCAATTCAGATTGAGTGTTTTACAGGCGCGGGAGCCAACAGGCTGGGGTGTTTGTGTGTTTATCTTTATCAGTGCCCGTTCAATATTTTCGAGGGGGGAAACCGAGAGCGCCATACACATGGGAAAATGTGGTTTTACGGGGAGGAAATGGCTGCAGGGAACAAAATAATAATTCTGTCATAAATCGAATAATTACAGTTACCATAATGAGAATTATGATGGCGGTAATGATAATGTATTAAAATATGTATTAACACTAAGAGCCTGAAATGGAACGTGGGATGGCTTCACGGTCATTATATGAATATTTATGTTAATTAAAACAGGGCCTCCCCTTTTATGTACCACTATATCTCAGTGCTAATCGTCTGAGTGGAACACAATGGGGATCGCTGCGGAGGGGCAGGATGCAGTTCYGGGCTCACCCTGAGGATGGCGCTGTGGAGCTCCTCTCTGGCAKGGCCCAGCTGGCCCTGCAGGGCYGATGTCTCTCTCTCCCACTCCATCTCTCGCCCATGTAGCTCAGCCAATGACTTCTGGAGCCTCTGCACCTCAGCACTCCTGTCCTGCAGCTAGAGGACATAGAAAGGAGAATAATGTCAATCACACACACACACTGTACAGACAACTTTTGCTCAAGGGAGGTAAGGTATGGTCACACATCCTGGTCGAAACCACAGCCAACAGCATCCTGCTAAACTAAAGGCTTGACAACAAGCAGCTCATCAGACTAGATGAATCATATAAAGCCCGTAGAGAACATGTTGGGTAGTTCCTCACAAGACTCTTCATTTGGCTATAAAACTCCATACGATCCATATGATTGAGAGGTCTGGATGTTGGCGCTGAGGTCCAGCTCTCTCTGTGGGTGTTGGCTGGCTCTGTGATGTAGCTGTGACTCTCCATTCAGCTGGCTGCTGACAGGACTGAGAGACTTGAGAGCCTGGCAGGCTGGCCTCCGGCAGGCCCTAATAGCCCATAATGATCACTGGGAACTTATTCAACGAGGAATTCATTCCTGGCTGGGGCCCGTGTGTGTGGCTGGCCTGTCCATGGCTGTACACTACGGTGCGGTCTGGTATGACATAGCGAGTCTCGCCCCACTGCTCCTCCCTCCGCCAACTGCCTATCGACTCGCCAGCGCATGTTCCCCACCCTCAAAAAATGGGTAGAAATAACAGGAACAAGTTGTCGGAAATGAAATTTCAATTCATCCAGTCCCTTTATACACTAGTGCGGGTAGCCTGCCGTCGAGAGGGAGGGATCAATAGTGTTTAGACAGCAGAGCAGATTTTCTAAGCGCCGGATCAATAGGAAAGAGAGAGGGGAAAATACCCGGCTTTTCTTTGGGTGTTGTAGTAAATACGAACAAATCAGTGGCCTTAGGCTAAATGGATTGACCAGCTGTTTCCAACTTCTGTGCTGTAAATAAAGATCTATTCTGGAGTCTCTGACGGAGGCCCAAAGGGGAGAGTGCCACCAACGGCGCTAGGCTGCCTCAGACACACACCTGACAGGACAAGGGGAGCAGGGGAAATAGGTACATGGGGGTAGTGGGGGAGCTATAGAGCGGCTTCAAGGCCAGGGGGCCTGGAGCAACTTGGACTGATAAAATGCTGCTAGCAGAGCTACCCTCTGTAGGACAGGTGAAACGAAAGGGTTCCCAGAGCTAATCAGACGGGCAAGTAAAATCATGGAGGGCGATATATTTTGATGATCTGTATTTTAGTATGTCTGTGACCTTATCTACTGAAAACTCTGAAAATGCCACAACAAAGAGATGGATGTTTTTCAGCATTTCGTAAGAGAAGAATACAATAAACAAACTTGATTCACGATAGGTCACAAAAGATGACTTTTTGGCTAACTTAAAAATAGTCATTAGGTGAACCGGAGTCAGTCGTTTGACATCGTGGAGTGTGGCAGGTCAGATATGTCAGCCAGAGTACTGGGCTAATCAGAGTCGAGCATCCTGACAGGATGACTGATCACATGGTGTGTTCCCCTCACCTCTAGACGTATTAAAGAAAAACACCAACGGCCACGCTCGCCTAGACCCACACCACTCATTGGTCAACTGCCGTGGAAAATGTTAAATTCATCACCAAGTCCTCAGCCCAAACAAAACACACATTGGACGACCAAACAATAAAAGAACCCCTGGTCATTCCTGATTGCCTACAAACACAGTGAAACGACACATTCAAAGAGAACGAGCGTGTTAAAGGATGGCTGTTGACTCTAGCTGCAGTGCGGGGGGGCGAAGGGGTGGGGGCTGAGGAATGATTGGCTTGGCTGTGCTTAGACACTAAGACAGGGGTTGACTAAACCCCCCTCATGGTCTTCTCCCTGGCGGGGGTGCTGCTGATGGAAGAGGGTTACAGCAACAGTGACATACCGGTACCTCTGTGCTGCTGGTCTGGTCCAGCGGTCCATCCGTTACTGGAACACACACTCACTAAGTGATTTATAATTGCCCTCATTCTGCCACTCTGTCAGGGAGAACACCGGTGACATGAAAGGGCTCCGCTCTGCATCTCAGCTGACAGACAACCTGGAGTTTGGTGACGCTGTGGAGGCTGCAACACTCCAGACTAACTGATCCCAGACAGACACAAACATCCAATTACACACTCATATCCACACTGGACGGATCTTTATATCCAAACAAATAGAACAGAGTCATCAGCCATGTTGTGTGATTGATTTAGAGGCCATTTAACACAATAATCTATATGTTAAATGTGTACATTATATTTGTTGTTCAATATGTCTGGTGGGCTGTGTGTGTGTGTTTGTGTGTGTGTTCTAAAGCTCTCTCCTCTCTCTGCGGTAAAGGTCACTGTAGATTGGGCATTTAAAGCTTCTCGTGGCTGAGCCGAGGAACCTGCCCACGTTAGAACTCAACTCATTGCCTTCCCAGGCACATTACCTTAATGATGCTATTCCTCACACCTCCATCTCAGCAGATGGGGAGATACAGAAATGAGAATGGCAGTAAAGACATTCTAATGTCCTCCCCAGCCATTCAATTCCGGCTCTCTCTGCCTGCATCCACACAAAGGAGCAGTGAAGCAATACTCCTTGTTTTCCCCTCAACAACCAACCAAGCTATATATGCAGATACAAAGCTGTATGCAGAAACTGACATTAAACATTTATATTGCAGGTTTCCTGAAATCCTTGCTCTATTGTTGTTCGGTAATATAATTGTTTTTTTAAATATTAAAACTGTTCGTCTTGACAAATGGTAAAGCCTGCCTATGAAAGCAGCTTATTCTGCTCCTTCCTGGCGCCTGATCAAAACCCATTTACTCCACCGGGGGGATTGAACGAGACGTCTGATCGTTAACCCCGTCTCACCCTCTGCCGAGGCCTCACCCATGGGGGAGATGTTTACTGCCTGCTGTGTCTGCTGTTCACCCCCAAGATGTCAGCCCTGCATCTCAGTCTCAGTGGCCCTGGGTGGGTGCACCCTGTACACTGCACAGTCCCAGCTCCTTCTCATACGCCCTGCTGTTCAGTTTATGCTGTCTTTGATGCCACAAGTCAAAAAGCGCGCCACATCTTCTTCTCCCTCCGCCCCTCACCCATCCGCTCAGCGTTTAAGCGTTCATTACTTCCATAAGTGCTTTTCAATTTACACTAGATGAAGCTCATTAAGTAGTGTATTTGTTAGCAGACATGCTGCCGTGTTCTGAGACGTACTGGGTGTTTGTCTGCTGGGACAGGCAACATAAGTAAGAAGGGGTTACTGTGCTATGCTAGGCAGGTAAAAGTCACAATGCTTTGAATTGGACTGAATATCTCCTCATTCTCTAGAGAAAAGATCTTGAATGCTTTTTAAATATGTAATGACAATTTAATTGCTGATGAAATCTAGGCATTTTCTCCATATTGTCTATGAAAGCTTAACTGCATGATTGAGCTGAGGAGGTTCTCAGAGAGTGGTCATTAAGATGGTCATGTCCCTGAAGAAGATCTGTTCCACATTGTGGCCTGTCTGTGTAAGCCGTTTCCCCTCCCTGTCTTTGAGGTATTTGGGGTATCCGGGGCGGAGGGGGAGACAGGGGCTGTTGAGAGTGTTTATGTTGCGGACCTGGACACAGGCTTCTAATGTGTAACACAGGACACTCCAGTATGCAGATGCCCCGGGCTATTCTCTAAGTGGTCTTTACTTTGAAAACACAGGTACCCTCCAGGGGGATGGGGTGGGGCTGCTGATGCAGGATGGGATGGGGGGCAAGAGTCCTGCTCAGAGCCCCATGCAACGCTCTGAATAATATATCCATACATCATCGGTCCGTGTCAGACTTTGATTCACGGCAGAGGACTTGCCGAAACCACTGTGGTATTAGCTTTAATAATGCAAGCTGGGGTTAGGCGCTTACTCTTTTCTGACAAATATGGGCAAATCAATTAATTCCACTGACATTCCCCCAAAGCACACATATAAATCCAACATGGACGCTTGCTTTCGTGTCTTTGTTTTATCAAGCAAAGCAAGCAAGAATAATTTCAAATTTTTATGTCCTAATTCTAAAATACCCCGACAGGATAGGGCATTTGTTATCGTTACAAACACAGACTCCTTTGAGTTACAAGATTTTGAAAGTAGATATTGACTTTAAAATCTCAAATGAGGTCTGGAACACTTTGATGAGAAAATATGTTTTATATGCTAGTGCATTATGAGAATCATTCAAAGCAGCAGGACGTGATAATATGACACATATCGACCAAGTCCAGAACGCAATCAATGCACCTAACATAACAGCACACTAATATCCCCACCTAGAAAACCTCCTACACACAACACTTTAATTATGCACATAGAACATATCCAACATCTTGTCAATAACCTCATATCAGTAAACAAATGCTACCACAGCCAATTTAAAAAAATGCATTGTTCTTATTCACATTCGTAGCTGGCTTTCACAGCTCGCTGTCAATTTCAAGCTATACAGTGAGAACGAGACTGATTTTTGTGTACGGAGTTTTGCCATGAAAACTTTTACATGTTTCCAATCTCAGAGGAGAAGATTATCGACTTCAGGTGCTTAACATGATAGTGGTGACCTTGGTAAAGAGCACCAGCTGCCCCCCCTCTCTCTCTCTCCGTCTTTGTCTCTGTCTCTATTGGTCTCTCTCTCACGGCCAATAATGAATACAGCACCGTGACAAAGGCCATTACATTTGCTGGTCTTATCAATACTTCTAAAAGCAGAACATCAATAGTTGTGAGGGGCACAGGATGTTTCGGCTAGTGAGACACAGTCTTGTAGAACTGATTAACCAGAGAGATGCTCACCAGAGAGGTGACATGGAGGAGAGGGTGACCCAATTAAAACATTGGAAATTCAGACTCCGCTGCCAGTCACACAGGCAATGAGCTAAAGCCCGTGAGACAGAAGGGAACAAGCTTTATCAGTCCCAAAAAAGCCCTGTCCTTACATGAATATTCTATCCTAATGAAACCTTTCTACATTTCTTCATCTCTCTACACTTGTCTGTCAGTCGTTTGGCTCATAAATATTGTCTTATTATTATCATCATCGTAATTTCTTCCCTGATACGCTCGAAAATTCAGTAGCAATTATCGAAGTGACAGGTGAAACAGGAACGCGCTGAAAAATAAATGAAGGGTTGCCATGACGACACGACCGGCGAGAGGGAATCCGATGTGCGTATGTGTGGGCGTGCGCGTTGGTCACGTGACCCAGCCAGCCTCGGCTGCACAGCGCTACATTGAAGCCCCGCAGACCAAAGGACACTTAACCTCAATAGCTGGCAGCAATCGGAGGCCCATTTATTAGCTATTTCTGTCTAAAGGTCAGGGTGGCTATATGTCTGAGGCTGGGGCTCCAAGCAGGCAGGACGCTCTGCTCTTCTATGGGCTGGGCTAGAGTCAGGCACCGGGGCAGGCCGCTGTGCTGTGGCGTATTTACAGCCTGCATTTAAAGCATATGACAGTGTTATACCATAGCTGGGCTACAGCTGACAATATGGTCAGGTAGAATGTATACGCTCATGAACAGACAAACGCACACGTCTGTGGTACAGGACAGCCTGCTACAGTGATACGCAGTGAGTCAACAGGGTTGAGGACAGCAAGATGTTGAATATGACAGACAGATTGAAGTAGCTTATGAAAGAGCAAGGTTGAGAGCCAGTTGCCTAAGGGTGCTGTTAGGAGTTGAATTTTTGATCAGTGTCATCCATATAATGAATGTATATGTTCATTAACATGACAACCCCATGGCTGTCTATGTGAACGGGCTCCGTCACAGCAGGTGTAAAATGGAATTGGTAACTAAATGACTTGGATCAGATGTTAATTATGAAACACCTTGCACAAATATATCTAGATTGCGCCAAATATATCTAGATTGCGTCAAATATATCTAGATTGCTCCAAATATATCTAGATTGCTCCAAATATATCTAGATTGCGTGTTTTCCTGGAAAGAGGTGGCTGGTTGGTTCAAATTGGTTCAAACACATTGTAACTGGGTGACCCATAAAGCAGCTGTCACGCCCTGAACATAGAGCGCCCTTGGTTCTCTATGGTGTAGTAGGTCAGGGCGTGACTAGGGGGTGTTCTAGTTTATATTTCTATGTTGGTGTTTTGTATTGTTCCCAATTAGAGGCAGCTGGTAATCGTTGCCTCTAATTGGGGATCATATTTCGGTAGCCGTTTTTCCCACCTGTGTTTGTGGGATATTGTTTTTTGAGTTAGTGCTTTGTTGCGCTCCGTGACTGCACGTTTGTTATTCTTTGTTGTTTTGTTGTAAGCGTGACAGAATATCCCACCAAGAAAGGACCAAGCAGCGTGTGGTGGAGGAGAAAGTGAGTTGGACTTGGGAGGAAATCATGGGAGGACACGAGACCCGTCCTTGGCAGGAATCGCCAAGGAGCGTAGGGGGACAGCAACGACGCCGGGGACCGCGGCCGCAGAAACCCCAAGATTATTTTTTTTGGGGGGGGGGGGCAACATGGAAACCCCGAATGGCAATCTCTGGAGAAGTTCAACGAGGAATACTGGAGAGAGGTTTTGGCGAGGAGTATGCTGCAGCGCAGGCGCGCTGAAGAGCATCTTCTCAACCCGGTACCATCTGTGCCGGCTCCACGCCCAGTTCTCCAGTGCACCTCCCCAGTCCGGTACGTCCTGTGCCAGCTCCCTGCACTCTCCCTGAAGTGCGTGTCACCAGTCCGGTGCCACCTGTGCCGGCTCCACGCATCATGCTCCAGTGGGCCTCCCCAGTCCGGTACGTCCTGTGCCAGCTCCCTGCACTCTCCCTGAAGTGCGTGTCACCAGTCCGGTGCCACCTGTGCCGGCTCCACGCACCAGGCCTCCAGCGCGCCTCCCCAGTCCGGTACGTCCTGTGCCAGCTCCCCGCACTCTCCCAGAAGTGCGTGTCACCAGTCCGGTGCCACCTGTGCCGGCTCACGCACCAGGTCTCCAGTGCGCCTCCCCAGTCCGGTACGTCCTGTGCCAGCTCCCTGCACTCTCCTGAAGTGCGTGTCACCAGTCCGGTGCCACCTGTGCCGGCTCCACGCACCAGGCCTCCAGTGCGTCTCCCCAGCCCGGTAGTCCGGTGCCAGCTCCCCGCACCCGGCCTCCAGTGCGCCTTCCCAGTCCCGCTCCATGGCCGGAGCCTTCCTCTGCGCCGATGCCAGTCCAGGCACGGCGTCCAGTCCAGCTCCATGGCAGGAGCCTTCAACTGCGCCGATGCCCAGTCCAGGCACGGCGTCCGGTCCCGCTCCATGGCAGGAGCTTTCTCTGCGCCGGTGCCCAGTCCAGGCACGGCGTCGGTCCCGCTCCATGGCAGGAGCCTTCAACTGCGCCGATGCCAGTCCAGGCCACGGCGTCCGGTCCCGCTCCATGGCTGGAGCCTTTCTCTGCGCCGGTGCCCAGTCCAGGTACGGCGTCCAGCCCAGCTCCATGGCCGGAGCCTCTTTTTGCGCCGATCGCCGTCCGGGCACAGTGTCCAGTCCCGCTCCAAGGCAGGAGCCTTCCTCTGCGCCAGTGCCCAGTCCAGGCACGGCGTCCAGCTCAGCTCCATGGCCGGAGCCATCCTATGCGCCGATGCCCAGTCCAGGCACGGCGTCCAGTCCAGCTCCAGGGCAGGAGCCTTCCTCTACACACGGTGGCCAGTCCAGGCACGGCGTCCAACCCAGCTCCATGGCTGGAGCCCTCCTTGCCGCCGGTGCCCGGTACGGGCATGGCGTTCAGCCCGGCGCCATGGCCGGATCCGGGGTCTGGGCGGGGGCTACGACCTTCACCGGAGCCGCCACCGACACTAATCACCCCCCACCCTACCCATTTGGTTTCAGGTTTCGGCGCCGGAGTGGGCACTTTGGGGGGAGGGGGGGGGGGGGTACTGTCCACACCTGACCATAGAAAGCCCTTGGTTCTCTATGGTGTAGTAGGTCAGTAGGTTCTAGTTTATATTTCTATGTTGGTGTTTTGTATTGTTCCCAATTAGAGGCAGCTGGTAATCGTTGCTTCTAATTGGGATCATATTTAGGTAGCCGTTTTTCCCACCTGTGTTTGGTGGATAATGTTTGTTTGAGTTAGTGCTTTGTTGCGCTCTGTGACTGCACGTTTGTTATTCTTTGTTGTAAGTTTCACTATTAAAGATAATGTGGAACTCTACGCACACTGCACCTTGGTCCACTCATTTCAACAAGCTTGACAGCAGCTAAATGTCCATTTACAGTATGATCAGGAAATAGAGGTGTTTTAGTTGGACCCTCCAAGGCCAGAATCTACCTTTAGGATCTTAAACCATATTTTAGATCTGAACACAGTACACAAAAATATACACCAATACATATTGAATACAGTGAAAGGTCACAATAAACAATCTTCCATATAGACAAAGCTTTGTGGAGGAGTGTTTTTCTTCCAACCACAATTACCACTGATTAGCATTGACTTAAAAACGCAAAACAACAACATACCAAAACAATTCTGTCGATTCTGACGCCGGAGCGAATGGAGAGGCTTAAAATATACATATATATATTAAAAAAAAATTCAAACGAACGGGAGAAATGCTTTCATCCCACTGCAGCAATTATGGATCTAATCAGAGCTTTCTGCATGAAGGTACCGCTCTCCTATCTCGCTCCCATTTGCATCATAACAACAGCGTGCAATATTAATTTCCGAGTTTACTGCTTATTGGAAGTGCAAAGTATGAAAAGCCATTAAGGGCTGCAAATGGGAAAGCTATTTGCTGTCACACGGATTCGGCTCTATTAAAAAGAAAAATCTTGTTAACTATTTGGAATTAGAGTCATTTGGCAAAAGGCATTCTGCCGCACTCCACTAAAATACGTAATTATGCTTCTGTTCTTTCTCTCCCCTATTCCTCTTTCATTTGCACAAGCGAGGGAGGCAAGAAGGGTGGATGGGGTTTGAGGGCATCAGGGGTGAGTAAGTGGAAGCAAAGGTAATTAAAGTTGGTGGCTATCTGTTTGGTTAATGCATGGAGCAGGCCAACAGAGACAGATCCACTCACACACACACACAGCCTGGGGGGTTGAAGGAGGGAGATGAGGAGAATCAGCCTTCTGTCTCTCTCGGTCTCTGGCAGTTCCCCAGGCTCTCATCTGGAACACATTTTACCAATCCAGCCCTCCTGTAGCCCAGCATACTAGCACCATCCAGCCTCCTGTAGCCCAGAATACTAGCACAATCCAGCCCTCCTGTAGCCAGCATCCTAGCACCATCCGCCCTCCTGTACCCAGCATACTAGCACCATCCAGCCCTCCTGTAGCCCAGCTACTAGCACCATCCAGCCCTCCTGTAGCCCAGCATACTAGCACCAATCCAGCCCTCCTGTAGCCCAGCATACTAGCACCATCCAGCCCTCCTGTAGTCCAGTATACTAGCACCATCCAGCCCTCCTGTGCCAGCCATACTAGCACCATCCCCGCTGCTGTATTCCAGTATACTAGCACCATCCGGACCTGCTATAGCCCAGCATACTAGCACAATCCAGACCTGTTTTAGCCCAGCATACTAGCACCATCCAGCCCTCCTGTAGCCAGAATACTAGCACAATCCAGCCCTGCTGTAGTCCAGTATACTAGCACAATCCAGCCGTCCTGTAGCCCAGAAATATTAGCACCATCCAGCCCTCCTGTAGCTCAGCATACTAGCACAATCCAGCCCTCCTGTAGCCCAGAATACTAGCACAATCCAGCCCTGCTGTAGTCCAGTATACTAGCCAATCCAGACCTGCTGTAGTCCAGCATACTAGCACAATCCAGACCTGCTGTAGCCCAGCATACTAGCACAATCCAGCCCTCCAGTAGCCCAGCATACTAGCACATCCAGCCCTCCTGTAGCTCAGCATACTAGCACAATCCAGCCTCCTGTAGCCCATCATACTAGCACAATCCAGCCCTCCTGTAGCCCAGCATACTAGCACAATCCAGACTTCCTGTAACCAGTAAACTAGCAAAAATCCAGACCTGCTATAGCCCAGTATACTAGCACCATCCAGACCTATATACCCAGTCCATAGTAAAACACTCCAGACTAGCGATCCCAACACAAGAACTAAACAAGTGTGCTTGTTCTGGCCCAAATCAAGGAGTGTATGTGTATCTTCCAAGACACAACACAAACCCCAACCTGTCCTTTCCCTGGCCAATGCTTATTGATTATAGGTCTCTAAGAATACAGATTAACAGCTGAAACCACCCTTGTGTCATACTCCTAACCTCTAGACACCCTATCCTAACCCAGCTCATGGACCACGTTATCCTAACCCTGCTCATGGACCACGCTATCCTAACCCAGCTCATGGACCACGCTACCTAACCCAGCTCATGGACCACGCTATCACCAGCTATGGACCACCTATCCTAACCCAGCTCATGGACCACGCTATCCTAACCCAGCTCATGGACCACCCTATCCTAACCCAGCTCATGGACCACCCTATCCTAACCCAGCTCATGGACCACCTATCCTCCCAGCTCATGGACCACCCTATCCTAACCCAGCTCATGGACCACGCTATCCTAACCAGCTCATGGACCACCCTATCCTAACCCAGCTCATGGACCACCCTATCCTAACCCAGCCCAGCTACTCTTGGCTCGCTCTAATAGAAAGAAAAAAAAACTTGGAGATTTATGGGTCCGCCAGGCTGGCCTGTGAGGTGTTTTATGGTGGGACCTGCAGGGCCTATTTAGAAGGCGTAGCACAGCATAGCGCGGGCTGCTCCTTCCTGACCACAGGTATTGATCTGCAGCGATGTTCTGGTTGCGGCCGGATGGCTAACTTAGAGCCCTGATCTCAGCATCAGCCTGCCTGGCCGCGAGATGAAAACGAGGCCTCTGTGTGTAATGATGTGTGTATGAACAAAGTGAGTAGGCAAAAAGGAGAAGAAATTAAATCATTCTTTTTCCTCTTTCAGGATAGCCACTGCAGCCAGCCATGCTTGGCCGCTTGATGGGAGATATTTTTTTTCAGAGGAGATAAATGGTAGGATCTGGAGGAGGTAAATGAGAGCATCCTGATGCAGAGAGATGTGTGGATGACCATAATGGGGCCTGCTCTGACGAGCTGTGTGCTCCCTCTGTCTGTCTGGGAAG
>NC_036850.1:15788290-15801514 GCF_002910315.2 Salvelinus sp. IW2-2015
TGTCCGGTGCCACCTGTGCCGGCTCCACGCACCAGGCCTCCAGTGCGTCTCCCCAGCCCGGTACGTCCGGTGCCAGCTCCCCGCACCCGGCCTCCAGTGCGCCTTCCCAGTCCCGCTCCATGGCCGGAGCCTTCCTCTGCGCCGATGCCCAGTCCAGGCACGGCGTCCAGTCCAGCTCCATGGCAGGAGCCTTCAACTGCGCCGATGCCCAGTCCAGGCACGGCGTCCGGTCCCGCTCCATGGCAGGAGCCTTTCTCTGCGCCGGTGCCCAGTCCAGGCACGGCGTCCGGTCCCGCTCCATGGCAGGAGCCTTCAACTGCGCCGATGCCCAGTCCAGGCACGGCGTCCGGTCCCGCTCCATGGCTGGAGCCTTTCTCTGCGCCGGTGCCCAGTCCAGGTACGGCGTCCAGCCCAGCTCCATGGCCGGAGCCCTCTTTTGCGCCGATGCCCAGTCCGGGCACAGTGTCCAGTCCCCCTCCAAGGCAGGAGCCTTCCTCTGCGCCAGTGCCCAGTCCAGGCACGGCGTCCAGCTCAGCCCTCATGGCCGGAGCCATCCTATGCGCCGATGCCCAGTCCAGGCACGGCGTCCAGTCCAGCCCCAGGGCAGGAGCCTTCCTCTACACCGGTGGCCAGTCCAGGCCAGGCGTCCACCCAGCTCCATGGCTGGAGCCCTCCTTGCCGCCGGTGCCCGGTACGGGCATGGCGTTCAGCCCGGCGCCATGGCCGGATCCGGGGTCTGGGCGGGGGCTACGACTTCACCGGAGCCGCCACCGACACTAATCACCCCCCACCCTACCCATTTGGTTTCAGGTTTCGCGGCCGGAGTGGGCACCTTTGGGGGGAGGGGGGGGGGGGGGTACTGTCACACCCCTGACCATAGAAAGCCCTTGGTTCTCTATGGTGTAGTAGGTCAGTAGGTTCTAGTTTATATTTCTATGTTGGTGTTTTGTATTGTTCCCAATTAGAGGCAGCTGGTAATCGTTGCTTCTAATTGGGGATCATATTTAGGTAGCCGTTTTTCCCACCTGTGTTTGTGGGATAATGTTTGTTTGAGTTAGTGCTTTGTTGCGCTCTGTGACTGCACGTTTGTTATTCTTTGTTGTAAGTTTCACTATTAAAGATAATGTGGAACTCTACGCACACTGCACCTTGGTCCACTCATTTCAACAAAGCTTGACAGCAGCTAAATGTCCATTTACAGTATGATCAGATGAAATAGAGGTGTTTTAGTTGGACCCTCCAAGGACAGAATCTACCTTTAGGATCTTAAACCATATTTTAGATCTGAACACAGTACACACAAAATATACACCAATACATATTGAATACAGTGAAAGGTCACATAAACAATCTTCCATATAGACAAAGACTTTGTGGAGGAGTGTTTTTCTTCCAACCACAATTACCACTGATTAGCATTGACTTAAAAACGCAAAACAACAACATACCAAAACAATTCTGTCGATTCTGACGCCGGAGCGAATGGAGAGGCTTAAAATAACATATATATATTAAAAAAAACAATTCAAACGAACGGGAGAAATGCTTTCATCCCACTGCAGCAATTATGGATCTAATCAGAGCTTTCTGCATGAAGGTACCGCTCTCCTATCTCGCTCCCATTTGCATCATAACACAGCGTGCAATATTAATTTCCGAGTTTACTGCTTATTGGAAGTGCAAAGTATGAAAAGCCATTAAGGGCTGCAAATGGGAAAGCTATTTGCTGTCACACGGATTCGGCTCTATTAAAAAGAAAAATCTTGTTAACTATTTGGAATTAGAGTCATTTGGCAAAAGGCATTCTGCCGCACTCCACTAAAATACGTAATTATGCTTTGTTCTTTCTCTCCCCTATTCCTCTTTCATTTGCACAAGCGAGGGAGGCAAGAAGGGTGGATGGGGTTTGAGGGCATCAGGGGTGAGTAAGTGGAAGCAAAGGTAATTAAAGTTGGTGGCTATCTGTTTGGTTAATGCATGGAGCAGGCCAACAGAGACAGATCCACTCACACACACACACAGCCTGGGGGTTGAAGGAGGGAGATGAGGAGAATCAGCCTTCTGTCTCTCCGGTCTCTGGCAGTTCCCCAGGCTCTCATCTGGAACACATTTTACCCAATCCAGCCCTCCTGTAGCCCAGCATACTAGCACCATCCAGCCTCCTGTAGCCCAGAATACTAGCACAATCCAGCCTCCTGTAGCCCGCATACTAGCACCATCCAGCCCTCCTGTAGCCCAGCATACTAGCACCATCCGCCCTCCTGTAGCCCAGCATACTAGCACCATCCAGCCCTCCTGTAGCCCAGCATACTAGCACCATCCAGCCCTCCTGTAGCCCAGCATACTAGCACCATCCAGCCCTCCTGTAGTCCAGTATACTAGCACCATCCAGCCCTCCTGTGCCCAGCATACTAGCACCATCCAGCCCTGCTGTATTCCAGTATACTAGCACCATCCGGACCTGCTATAGCCCAGCATACTAGCACAATCCAGACCTGTTTTAGCCCAGCATACTAGCACCATCCAGCCCTCCTGTAGCCCAGAATACTAGCACAATCCAGCCCTGCTGTAGTCCAGTATACTAGCACAATCCAGCCGTCCTGTAGCCCAGAATATTAGCACCATCCAGCCCTCCTGTAGCTCAGCATACTAGCACAATCCAGCCCTCCTGTAGCCCAGAATACTAGCACAATCCAGCCCTGCTGTAGTCCAGTATCTAGCACAATCCAGACCTGCTGTAGTCCAGCATACTAGCACAATCCAGACCTGCTGTAGCCCAGCATACTAGCACAATCCAGCCCTCCAGTAGCCCAGCATACTAGCACAATCCAGCCCTCCTGTAGCTCAGCATACTAGCACAATCCAGCCCTCCTGTAGCCCATCATACTAGCACAATCCAGCCCTCCTGTAGCCCAGCATACTAGCACAATCCAGACTTCCTGTAACCCAGTATACTAGCACAATCCAGACCTGCTATAGCCCAGTATACTAGCACCATCCAGACCTATAACCCAGTCCATAGTAAAACACTCCAGACTAGCGATCCCAACACAAGAACTAAACAAGTGTGCTTGTTCTGGCCCAAATCAAGGAGTGTATGTGTATCTTCCAAAGACACAACACAAACCCCAACCTGTCCTTTCCCTGGCCAATGCTTATTGATTATAGGTCTCTAAGAATACAGATTAACAGCTGGAACCACCCTTGTGTCATACTCCCTAACCTCTAGACCACCCTATCCTAACCCAGCCTCATGGACCACGTTATCCTAACCCTGCTCATGGACCACGCTATCCTAACCCAGCTCATGGACCACGCTATCCTAACCCAGCTCATGGACCACGCTATCCTAACCCAGCTCATGGACCACCGCTATCCTAACCCAGCTCATGGACCACGCTATCCTAACCAGCTCATGGACCACCCTATCCTAACCCAGCTCATGGACCACCCTATCCTAACCCAGCTCATGGACCACGCTATCCTAACCCAGCTCAAATGGAACCACGCCTATCCTAACCCAGCTCATGGACCACGCTATCCTAACCCAGCTCATGGACCACCCTATCCTAACCCAGCTCATGGACCACCCTATCCTAACCCAGCCCAGCTACTCTTGGCTCGCTCTAATAGAAAGAAAAAAAAACTTGGAGATTTATGGGTCCGCCAGGCTGGCCTGTGAGGTGTTTTATGGTGGGACCTGCAGGGCCTATTTAGAAGGCGTAGCACAGCATAGCGCGGGCTGCTCCTTCCTGACCACAGGTATTGATCTGCAGCGATGTTCTGGTTGCGGCCGGATGGCTAACTTAGAGCCCTGATCTCAGCATCAGCCTGCCTGGCCGCGAGATGAAAACGAGGCCTCTGTGTGTAATGATGTGTGTATGAACAAAGTGAGTAGGCAAAAAGGAGAAGAAATTAAATCATTCTTTTTCCTCTTTCAGGATAGCCACTGCAGCCAGCCATGCTTGGCCGCTTGATGGGAGATATTTTTTTTCAGAGGAGATAAATGGTAGGATCTGGAGGAGGTAAATGAGAGCATCCTGATGCAGAGAGATGTGTGGATGACCATAATGGGGCCCTGCTCTGACGAGCTGTGTGCTGCCTCTGTCTGTCTGGGAGGCTGGCAGACGGACGGACGTGGTTAGGGCGGAGGCTCAGCGCCTGTCCTCCTGTTGACCGCTCCCTACCAGGGCTTTCCGAGCATCACATCGGGCACGCTCCACGCTAATTGCCGGAGGTCGACAGCGCATAACAAGTAGAGGAGACATCGGCTTTAATTTGAGAGGAGAAGAATGGGTGGAGAAAATACATCTAATCATGCAAAGTGCTTTGCTGTCTGGGAGGGAGCTAGGGGCTCTCTCTCCCCTGGTGGACCATGCCCAGCATCACCAACCACCCACCCCCAGCCCCAGCCCCTGGCCTGGCTAACATTTCTGACCACACAGAGGTATGGATTACCCAGAACCTTACTGCTACGTTACTGTATCTTACTGCTCACACAGGACCAYAGAGCTAAATAAACAAGAGAGCAGTCTAGTGGAACAGGAGCCCCCACAGAAAACACATGGACACACAGTAATGAGGGGAAAGATAGGAGAAATGCTGATAGGAGAAACAGACAGACACACAGACACACAGACAGCAAGGCATACAGACAGAAAGACAAATGGACGCACAGTCAACCACACAGACAGACAGACAGACACCAAGGCTGCAAATGAAACTGAGGTGGTGTGTGGAGAGGGGAGGTGGGAGGGAGGGAGGGGTGAAGGGGTGTGCCTGAAAGTGCCCTTGTTAGGCTGGACCCCGACCCCCCCACCCCTACCTCTCCACCACCAGAGGACTGCTCACTGAGCCAGGGTCATTGACACACACCTCTGACATCATTAAGACGTTTCCAGGAAAATGTATTGAAAGACAGATTAAAATAAATTAAGAAAAATGTGTAGCAGAATGCCAACGCGCACTTCATAAATCATTGGGCCAAGCCAGGAGCCGGCTCCCCATAATTAACTGTAGACTATTTATTTTATCCTGACGGTATAAATTAGTATTCAGACACATAGATTATATTAGGGATATCTGCGATGCGGAACTGCTGCGGGATGTGCAGAATATTTTAAGGATACAAAGAGGAGCGAAGAGGGGGCGAGGGAAACAGAGAGAGGGAAAAGAAGGGGAAAGGAGGGATAGGGTTTTGAAAAGCAAACACAATTTAAATGCACACAAACCAGGGAGATAGCATTTTACCCATGAAGCATCTGTTTATTCAAGCATTGACACAGTGAGAAAGGAGAAACAACTGAGTGAATGAAAAACAACAACCTCTAAACAGGCAAGCAGGATTATTATTTGAGACTATAAACGATTGCATAATTAGCATTAATTGCTCTAAATCCCCATTGTCCACTACAGTCTGCATATGTTGCATGCATTGGAGATGAACTGAAAATGCACAGACTAAATAGGCATGATGTCCAAGGAGTCGCTAAGGCAATGAATGACATGGCACTATCCAACATCAGCCTTTTCTCTCTCCTCTCAAATCCATTTAAGGGCTTTATTGGCATGGGAAACATATGTTTACATTGCCAAAGCAAGTGAAATAGATAATAAACAAAAGTGAAATAAACAATACAAAAATGAACAGTAAACATTACACTCACAAACGTTCCAAAAGAACAAAGTCATTTCAAATGTCATATTATGTACAAATAGTTAAAGCACAAAAGTGAAAATAAATATGGGTTGTATTTACAATGCTGTTTGTTCTGCACTGGTTACCCTTTTCTAGTGGCAACAGGTCACAAATCTTACTGCTGTGATGGCACACTATGGTATTTCACACAATGGATATGGGAGTTTCTCTCTCTCTCTCATGGTGGTCCTGCCCACCCATCACACCCCAGGGGGGAGTATCACTCAACCCAGACTCCTCTGACAGTCAGTCAGTCCTCTTACCAGCCTCAGTACAGCCTCTCCCTCTGTCTCCTGCCTCTCTGTCTCCTGCCTCTCTGTCTCCTGTCTGTCTGTCTGTGGCACAGCGCTGGCTACACAATGCCTCCCCGTGGGCACATTGCCCATGCTGGCACAGGGCCAGACACACCAGCTCTGCCACACTGGCCTGGCAAAACAACGCTCCTGATCTTCATCTCTCCTCACTCCTCCCTCCATCAGAGAGCCCCCGGGCCCCAGTCCTCTCCTCACTCCTCACTCCATCAGAGAGCCCCCGGCCCCAGTCCTCTCCTCACTCCTCCCTCCATCAGAGAGCCCCCGGCCCCAGTCCTCTCCTCACTCCTCCCTCCATCAGAGAGCCCCGCCCCATCCTCTCCTCACTCCTCACCTCCATCAACCCCAGCCAGTCCCCTCCTCACTCCTCCCTCCATCAGAGAGCCCACGGCCCCAGTCCTCTCCTCACTCCTCCCTCCATCAGAGAGCCCCCGGCCCCAGTCCCCTCCTCACTCCATCAGAGAGCCCCCGGCCCCAGTCCTCTCCTCATTCTCCCTTCTTTACTCTCCACTACAGCTGAGAACAACACTTTGGAAGCATGCCCTCTAACCAAGCAATGAAAAATAACTGTCTGCTACCAGTGCCAGGAACAAATAATACACTCATGTACCAAATAAAACTACCAGCCTTTAAACATGTTGCCAATATCTTATCATATGGTTAGAGTTCTTGCACTCAGTGGACCCCTGCATTATCAAACTATCAATGAATTCTAGCAGAGAGGAAATATAAAAGACAACAACATCGCCATTACATCTAATAGCTTCTGTACTTCCTGGAGAAAAAGCTTGTATGTGAACTCCAGCCTGGTCCGGAAGGTCACTCTGATGTACACGCTGACTGTAGTGGTTTGTGTCATGGGTCCACGTCTGTCTCAACTGTCACACACACAGTGTCTCTGCTAAACCACAGAAACCCACGACGACCACGAGACAAACACTCACGCACACCACTAAAATACAACTTCAAACACCAATACAAAGCCAGTATGAGAAAAGAAGCCTATATAATCCAAGCCATGGAGTTGTAGCAAATATCAGAATACATTGTCGTACATAGTCTACTCAGAGAGAAAAAACTGTTCTGAGACCAGCATAGAAAAGGAGAGAGAAAGGAGCACATTAGCAATGGAGAATCGTCCCATTTCACAAAGACCAACGGGAGAATGGGGAAGAGATGAGTATAATGCACATATGAAATCTAAATACTACTAGAATGGGAGAGACATAGAGCTCTAGAATCAACAATAGTGTCCCATTGAAAAACACTTCATGCTTTTGACAGAGTGTACAAGAGGCTTTTGCGCATGCACACACTCACATGCACACGCGCACCACACACAGACACACTGAAAGAGCGGGACACGTTTGAGAAGTTGTCCTCATGAAAGAGCAGAGAGGAGGCTGCCTCCATCTTTTTTCTTCCGGGGTGCATTAAGTCAGTCTTTTGAGGCCAGAAATGTTAAAACAAACCCACATAGCTGAGCTAATCAATGAACAGCATCAGACARACTGGACCAAAAGCTTCTACGCTAGRATTTACTTCTGAAAAAATGCTGTTTGATTAAATTTTTTTTGTCCTATTCAGTGGTGGTCTCACAGAGGGAGGTTCGCACCACAAGGCTCTGAGCACAGAATACATTTAAAGCCTACTGTTTCATGGGATTAGATCTACTTCCCCTCAGAGTATAATGTCCATTTCAGGCTTCCATCAACCATGTGTGTTTGTGTTAGTGTTTTTATTTTAAATCTCTTTGCATGGCTCCATCAGATCTGACTCAGGAGGACAGGACTGGAGATTGGAGGGGGATTGTGTGTGTGTGTGTGCAGGTTAAAGACACAGGGGGCTCTATAGGGGGTGTAGGAACACAGGTGGACCAGGCTAGGCAATCAGAATGGCAGGGTCCGAGCCCCACAGCTAGCCTAAATATACTAAACTCTGCCTCACTGACAGACAAGGTGCCATTAGACTGGTATTTAAACAAGCATACACCGAACATCACCATCTGTTAATAAAAAAAACACTATGCTGGAATGGGGGCATTTCATTTATACACACCATAAAAAACATCCAAACCCTCTCTAGCAACTGGATAATATTGTGTCTCTGGTGTGTAAAAAAGCCTTGGAGGTGAGTGCATACGCAGCAGTCATGTTCATTAAGATACACTGCTGCCCTCTTTTTCCCAAGCACCGGAAACACCAGTAAATCACCACCACAGAAAATAAATGTACACTTATTACATTCTACACGCTGCATATATTCACCTCCTTAACATATTGCATAGGCACAGTGCCACCGCGCAATGCTGCACCCGCACGAAAACACGCCGTGAAAAATGACAGAGGCGAGGGGGAACTGCGGACCTGGGATATATGGTGCGGCAGAGCGGGGGAGAAATAATCCTACCTTAGAGCAGCGTGGGGAAGAAAGAAGGGAGAGGGGGCGGGGGGAGATGAGCCCCTGCACCACACCAGAGAAATGGAGCCCCCTACTCCTATCTCGGCTGCCTCAGTCTCCCCTGCTACGCTCCATCGCAATCTCCATTACTGAGCAAAGCGAATAAACACATATACGTGGACATACTATCTTTAATAATATATCTCTATATACTCTGTCTGTATATGAGTATAGAAACGTGAATGTTTGGAGGACACAAGGACATTCCTAGTGAATGGCTCCTTGAGAAAATAAGAATCACTGAAAGCTATTGTTCAGCCTGAACTTGTGGAACACATATACTCTACCACAGACAAAGCAAATTACACAGCACAACAACACATGACTGACAGTGAACTGACAACCGCCTTCCTCCATCGATTGCCAGCACAGAGCAAAACTTGCCTGCAGTTCCTGCCGTGGCCATTAGGTGTCTCTCTTCCACTGTGCATGTCCGAGGCTCTGCCTCTCTCCCAGCAGAGCCCCTCCCCTCCTCAAATCCCATCTCCATGTAATATATACACCATCGTTTGAAAATGGCAGCTTTTTGAGAATTCACCTTGATTATCAGACATTAAAAGTGACTTCTCCAGCGCCGAGTGTCTGGCTGGGGGGATGGCTGCAGACGGCAGAACAATGCGGCTGGCTTGGTATTAACGCCTAGCTGTGGTGTGCAGGGAGGGAATGAGAGGCAGCCTTTGTTCTCTCCCACATCCAATTATTTTTAACGTGTGCCTCTTTTTACAACAAGAGAGAATTTAATTTTAATGCACTCTGGAAAAAAATACATCAGTATTCTTAAGCAGAGAAGGCGACTAGCACTAGTATACATGTACAGAGCCCTGCACAGGAAACGGACAAATGACAGAGATGACTAAAATCCTCTCAGCCCAAACATAGCCGACACCAACACAAAAACCTAACAGAATGTAAACCCACACACCACCATACAATACACAGACCTACACTATGTAGCAGTGCCTCCAGCCCCACCCTTCATTAGAAACCACACTGAGACAGACAACATTCACTACATTACTACATGGTAAATGGTTCATTGACATTCCATGGCCGTGCAATAAAATGTATATACACAATGGTAGGAAAACATACAATATAAATAGCAAGGATTCCGGATCAAATGGCTTGAAAAATACAAGCCCAAGCTCCATTGGTAGGTAGGTGACCAAATATTTTTCTAATTGGATGAGCACTTTATCTTGCTGTCAGAGCGGCAGTTAAAAGCAGCGCTGTTGCCAGAAGCAGAGGAGCTCCAACATGGTTGGCCTTTTATTAGTTCTGCCTGGGCTGGAGTCTGATATACGCTTCTACCCTTTCATCATACCCCAGCCCCACACCCCATGTGTTATTACAGTATATACCCCACACCCCCCAATACACTGGTGTTATACCCCACCACACCAACACCCCACCGCACTGATGATACATAACCCCCAAAGACACTCAACTACCCCAACACACCCATTATGCATTTTATACACCCTGCACAGAACCAACATACACCAGCATTAAACATAGTGGTCTTATACTGTATCAAGCTATATACCCACCCCAGCAATCATAGAGCACCTTAAACACACCCTCAGCTAATCATAGAGCACCTTAAACCATCCACCCCAGCCAACATAGAGCACCTAAACCCACCCCAGCAATCATAGAGCACCTTAAACAACCCCAGCAATCACTTAGAGCACTTAAACCCACCACAATCATAGAGCACCTTAAACACACCCCAGCAATCATAGAGCACCTTAACACACCCAGCATCATAGACACCTTAACACACCAGCAATCATAGAGCACTTAAACACACCCCAGCAATCATAGAGCACCTTAAACCCACCCCAGCAATCTAGAGCACCTTAAAACACCCAGCAATCATAGAGCACCTTAAACCACCCCAGCAATCATGAGCACCTTAAACCCAACCAGCAATCATAGAGCACCTTAAACCCACCCCAGCAATCATAAGCACTCTTAAACCCACCCCAGCAATCATAGAGCACTTAAACCCACCCCACAATCATAATTGAGCACCTTAAACACACCCAGCAATCATAGAGCACCTTAAAACACACCCCAGCAATCATAGAGCACCTTAAACACACCCCAGCAAATCATAGAGCACCTTAAACACACCCCAGCAATCATAGAGCACCTTAAACACCACCCCAGGCAATCATAGCAGACTTAAACCACACCCCCAGCACCTCATAAGCACCTTAAACACACCCCAGCAATCATAGAGCACCTTAAACCCACCCCAGCAATCATAGACCACCTTAACACACACCAGCAATCATAAGCACCTAAAAAAACACCCACAATTCATAGACACCTAAACCCACCCTAGCAATCATAGACACCTTAAACACACCCCACAATCAGAGCAGCACCTTAAACACACCCCCAGCAATCATAGACACCTTAAACACACCCCAGACAATCATAGAGCACCTTTAAACCACACCCCAGCAATCATAGAGCACCTTAAACACACCCCAGCAATCATAGAGCACCTTAAACACACCCCAGCAATCATAGAGCACCTTAAACCACACCCCAGCAATCATAGAGCACCTTAACACACACCCACAATTCATAGAGCACCTTAAACCCACCCCAGCAATCATAGAGCACCTTAAACCCAACCCCAGCAATCATAGAGCACCTTAAACACCACCCAGCAATCATTAAAGCACCTTAAACCCACCCCAGCAATCATAGAGCACCTTAAACACACCCCAGCAATCATAGAGCACCTTAAACACACCCCAGCAATCATAGAGCACCTTAAACACCCACCACCACAATCATAGAGCACCTTAAAACACCCCAGCAATTCATAGAGCACCTTAAACAACCCCAGCATCATAGAGCACCTTAACACACACCCCGCAATCATAGAGCACCTAAACACACCCCACAATCATAGAGCACCTTAAAAACACCACCCAGCAATCATAGAGCACCTTAAACACACCCCAGCAATCATAGAGCACCTTAAACACACCCCAGCATCATAGAGCACCTTAAACCCACCCCAGCAATCATAGAGCCACCTTAAACCCACCCAGCAATCACATAGAGCACCTAAACCCACCCCACAATCATAGAGCACCTTAAACACACCCCAGCAATATAGAGCACCTTAAACACACCCCAGCAATCATAGAGCACCTTAAACCACACCCCAGCAATCATAGAGCACCTTAAACACACCCCAGCAATCATCAGAGGCACCTTAAAACCCACCCCAGCAATCATAGAGCACCTTAAACACACCCCAGCAATCATAGAGCACCTTAAACACACACCAGCAATCATAGAGCACCTTAAACACACACCAGCAATGCACATTTATCCAACACACTGGCAACACACACCAACAAGACCCATCAGTCCCATGCATCCACGCAGAATACTGTAGTAGAAATACATACCAGTAAGCATAACAGCCTATCAGTTTCACTCAGCAACAGCAACCATCCAGTGATACCAGCCATACAGTATATGCACTACCAAGACACTGTCAACAACCACCATACAATATATCTAACACAAAGTGCCCACAACATGCTGGTAAATTACAGTAGAATAGCCACATCCTGTAGTCAAACACAGTAGCTAAACACTAGCCTGTACAATAGCTCATCACTACAGACCTGCCTCACAAAGAGCAGAATGAGGGGAGATTGCAGAGGGCTCAGCAGTGCATTCACAGCTCTGCAGTGGCCATCTTGGTAACTCTATGGTAATTTTCCCACTGCAGTATGAAATTATTGTTTTCTCTCCTTATCTGTAGCAGCACTGCTGCACCTATAGGGACGGGAGATTTCACACCTAGAAAAACCCTGGCTCATTTCTATAAAATAGGAAAGTATAAAATACACACACCACATTACACCTGCACATGTGCTCGTACACTCGTACACACACACGCACACACACACACACACTCCCCCCCACACACACACACACACACACACCCACACACGCACTAAATTAAATTCCAGTCCTAGGGCAGACAACTAACTGCTTGTGTGTGAGTCGCTCTGCGGCACAGCAAAACCAATTCTCTGGAGATGGCAAAATGAAAGGGCAGAATCCAGCCTGTTTATGGTTCTCACTCTGTTCTCCTCTCAATCAAATGTTTTATTAGCAATCATTCGCTGTCCGCCTGGCCCTAACAGTCATCTAACCTGGGAGGGGCCCGCGTGATGCCAGCAGGCAGGTCCAGCAAGCAGCCTAGTTACAGAGGAGACCATTTGGGCTCGCACAACTTATTTACACCTGGAGTTGCTGGAGCAGGATGGAGCTGCTGGAGTCTGGGAGAGGAGGGTTAATTAACCCCCAGGACACCCAGGCGGAGGAAGGAGCTCGCTCACTCTGACCCCACGCTCCTGTCATCTCCACAGGACTGGACAGCGCCAACAGAGAGTGTGTGTGTGTTGTGTGTAGGTGTGTGCACACTGAGTGTGTGAGACGGAGACAGAGAGACAGACAAGTCCTAAATGGCAGCTGATCCTTCATGTTTCACAGTCTGTGAAATACATGACAAGCCGCATGGAGTCTGAAACAAGCTGAGCTGGGGATGTGTGTGTGTGATAGACAACACATAGTGTGAGAGAGAGATCAAACAAAGACATGTTTCATAAGACAAAAATACTCAATAAATGACTGTTTTGTTCAGAAACAGTGAGAATGGAAAAAGGCAACACAAAAGGTAACCGGGTGAGGTAGGGCTGGTAACAG
>NC_036850.1:15806579-15809677 GCF_002910315.2 Salvelinus sp. IW2-2015
CTGTCTGTCTGTCGTTTATTTTTTGCTTTCTCTCCATGTCACTTTGTTGATTTTGGTCTCTTTCTTGTCTCCGGCTCTGTGCTCTCTGCTTTAATTGACGCATATTCCTATCTTAGTCACTGCTTAATCCCAGCAGTGCTGGCTCAGGAACAGATTACTGCTCCCAGACATGAAGAAGTGCAGGGAGGGAGAGAAAGAGAGAGAGACGCCTCAATGAGACAATCCACAGGGAGACAGAGGGGTCCAGCACATGTATGTGGAAGTGTACATGCCCACAACCATGTCACAGAGAGAAAATTATTTTAAAAACTCCATCCACTGCTTTTGTTCATCCTCATTTGCTATGATGGACCTCTGTGTACAGCCAGAGAACATGTCCAGGTTCACACAACAGTACCTCTGAGTATGCAGTGGGTTTCAGAATTGACTTTTCATGTTAGGATGAATCACTTTACTCAATGCCCTCTCTATCTACCAATGTCTATCTCACCTCTAGCTCCTTTATGAGCTCAAACTGCATGTTTTTGACCCTCTCTTTTCCCCACCCCCTCTCCCCTGCTCTCCCCTCCCCCCCTCGCGCCCCCCCCCGGCCGCCCCCCCCCCCTCCGCCCCGCCCCTCATCCCCCTCTCTCTCTTCCTCCGCTCTCTCCAGCTGAGGAGCAGACCAAAGTTCAGGCCACGGTGACCAGTCTGAAGAGCCAGCATGGCTGTGTTGCAGGAGGTACGCAGGCCCATGTGACAGACCACATCCTAAACCCTTTCCCCCTTGCTTCCTCACATCCTACCATACCCATCCCTACCACACCCTGCTGTTACCAATCCCTATCACACCCTGCTGTTACCATCCTACATACGCTGCTTACATCCTACCTCACCTGTTGTTTACCAGCCCTACACACCTTGCTGTTACCAGCTCTAGCCACACCCTGCTGTTACCATCTCTACCACACCCTGTTTACCATCCCTACCACACCCTGCCTGTTCCCATCCCTACCTCACCCTGTTGTACACCATCCCTACCTCACCCTGTGTTACCTCCCTACTCATCATGCTGTTACCAATCCCTACCTTCACCCTGTTGTTACCACCCTCTCCTCACCATGCTGTAACCATCCCTACCTCACCCTGTTGTTACATCCCTACCTCACCATGCTGTTACCATCCCTACCACCTGTTGTTCATCCCATACCCACCCTGTTGTTACCATCCCTACCTCACATGCCTGTTACCATCCCTACCATCACCCTGTGTTACCATCCCTACCTCACCTGTTGTTACCATCCCTACCTCACCCTGCTGTTACATTCCCTACCTCACCCTGTTGTTACCATCCCTACCTCAATGGTTACCATCCTACCTCACCCTGTTGTTACCAGCCCTACACACACCTGTTGTTACCAGTCCCTACCAACCCTGCGTTACCATCCCTACCTCACCCTGTTGTTTACCATCTCTACCTCACCCTGTTGTTACCATCCCTACCCCCCTGTGTTACCATCCCAACCATCACCATGCTGTTACCAATCCCTACTCACCTGTTGTTACCAGCCCTAACACCCATGTGTTACCACCCTACCACACCCTGCTGTTACCATCCCTACCACACCTGCTGTTACCATCCCTACTACACCCTGCTGTTTACCATCCTACCACCCTGCTGTTCCATTCCCTACCTCCCCTGTTGTTACCAGCTCACACACCCTGCAGTTACCATCAACCCTCGGTAACCACACAGTCCCTAACATCCCTGCGGTTACCATCCCTACCACACCCTGCTGGTTACCATCCTACCACACCCTGCTGTTACCACATCCCTACCACACCCTGCTGTTACCAATCCTACCACAGCCCTGCGGTTACCAACCCTACCAAACCTGGCGGTTACACAGACAGACAGACAGACAGACAGACAGACAGACAGACAGACAGACAGACAGACAGACAGACAGACAGACAGACACTTTCTTCCATAGCCTCCTGTGAATAGGAATAAAGCAGCAGTGAGGCAGCTTCATTTCCATGTGCGGAGGAGAACGGCTGGCATGGCATCAGGTGGATTAATGCTGCTGTCCTGGAGAGCTGTAATGGATGCCTGGGCAGAGGAGCTGGGGCTCAGGGTGGACTCAAACCCCACTACTAAAGGTTACAGGGAAATGCAGAGAAATTACAGTGGGAGAGCCTGCAGAGTGCAGAGGCCTGGGAAAATGACTAATTGTGTTCAGATAAAGGCTCTGGCKGTATGCTGAGCACTAGAGGAAATGTGCCAGACTTCCACCATCTCACATGGAGAGGCTGGATCAGTGGGAGGCTTTTGAACAAGGTTCTGAGCCACGGCAAACACAATTCCAGCTTCTTCAACATGAGCGTAGCTGCCTTTACAATGGCATGTGCTCTAGGAGTAATCCAGTATACCCAATAAGCACTGACATCAAGTATCTCACCGTGTGTGAGATGGTAAGACTAGAACTGAAGTAGACTCAATGAGCGTAACAGTCAGGTCAACATGACATTATCTTACAGAGTGGTAGTGCCTGTGTGTCTGTATGTTTCTATCTGTACAGCTGGGTTGATGGTGGTTTATAGCATGGTGGTCTCACCCTCCTCCTGGCTTCCTGTAGCCTGTCCTGGCACTCCGTGAGCTGGGCACGGGTCTCTGTCAGCTCCCCCTCCAGGTCCACACACCTCCACTCGGCCTGGGCACTCTCTGTGCCCTCTCTGTCCCTGGCAGAGCTCTGCAGAGAACACACCACCACTGCCAGCCTTTCCACCTGCACGCACGCACGCACGCACGCACGCACGCACGCACGCACGCACGCACGCACGCACGCACGCACGCACGCACGCACGCACGCACGCACGCACGCAGCACCACGCAACACAACCACACACACTCACACACATCCCAACACAACACACCCACACACACACCACACCACACACACACACACATCCACATCACATACACTTTCTATTGTCCATATCCTACTATTACATACACCATAACAGGATGTACGCTTCTTTCTCCTTCAGGTGGTGTGTGCGCAACTCATGTTCTGGTTTTGCGAATTGGAAACTATTCTTCAGGTCTTTCTCTGCTG
>NC_036850.1:15814133-15831290 GCF_002910315.2 Salvelinus sp. IW2-2015
AAATGACTAATTTGTTCAGATGTAAAAGGCTCTGGCAGATATGCTGAGCACTAAAGAAATGTGCCAGAACTTCCACCATCACTCACATGGAGAGCTGGATCAGTGAGAGCTTTGAACAACGGTTCTGAGCCACGGCAAACACAATTCCAGCTTCTTCAACATGAGTGTAGCTGCCTTTACAATGGTATGTACTCTAGAGTAATCCAGCATACCCCAATAAGCACTGACATCAGTATCTCACCGTGTGTGAGATGGTAAGACTAGAACTGAAGTAACTCAATGAGCGTAACAGTACAGGTCAACATGACATATCTTACAGAGTAGGTAGTGCCTGTGTTCTGTAATGTTTCTATCTTACAGCGGGTTGATGGTGTATTATAGCATGGTGGTCTCACCCTCCTCCTGGCTTCTGTAGCCTGTCTGGCACTCCGTGATCTGGACACGGGTCTCTGTCAGCTCCCTCTCCAGGTCACACGCCTCGCGTCGCTTGGGCACTCTCTGTGCCCTCTCTTCCTGGCAGAGCGTCTGCAGAGAACACCACCAACTGCCAGCCTTTCCACCTGCACGCAGCACGCCGCACGCACGCACGCACGCACGCACGACGCACGCACGCACACGCACGCACGCACGCACGCAACGCACGCACGCACGCAGCACGCACGCACGCACGCACGCACGCACGCACGCACGCACGCACACACACACACACACACACCACACACACACACACAAACAACACACCACACACACACAACACACACATTACTGTAAGGTTAGCGCAACATAATAAGGTCACAGCTCCATCTTCTCCCAGTGGGACAGTAGGCTGGCCCGATCATTGTGACCCTCACTAATACTGGAGGAAATCATGCAATCAGGTAAGAGAGGCTCTCATTCCCTCTATATTACATCTCATCCAGCACTAAACAAGGCCAATATCCACCCAGCACCTGAGCCATGTCTATGTTTAACTCCTCCATATTCCCTAGTCCCAGGGGAGAGACAGTTTCCTGAGTGGGAATCGCTGTCTGTCTGTCTGCCAGGTTAATGGAGGAGTGGGTCTCTGAAAGGAAGAGACCATGGAAAGATACAAACTTGCATACAAGCATGCACACAACCGCATGTACACACACACACCACATTATGCACACTCACATTATGTAGGCATGGATATGAGACAGACTCTCAATAAGGAATAAACAACATACTTAAACATCTTACAGAGACATTATAACAGGCAGAGACTCCAGAGTATACAGTACTGTGAATGTGAGCATCAAGGTCTCCATTGTCAACAGAGATGGACTTAGTTTATGGAAGTCTCCAAGTCTGTGGAGAGATTTTTGTTACGGAGGACAATATGAATATGGGTGTGAATCAGCGTGTATTGTTGCTGATGATGGACTTTTGGTTATGAAAGTGTTTCCACTAGTGTGTGTGTATTGTGTTAGCGGTGGACTCCAGTCACTGTGAACCACGACAGGCACCCAGTCTGACCTCAGCTCCCTGCTCCCGCTTATATCCCATGAGTGCCTCATTTTCTCCCTCCACCTGCACAAGACGCCCTTTGACCTCAGCCAGCTAGGGGGACAAAAGAGACAGGATGTCAGAGAGGGAGGAATACTACAGTACTGCAGCGTAAACGAGGTCTACTTGTCTCTGAACAAACACTGGAATACGGTAAATATATATCCACACTTTTCAATTTCTATTCAATACAGCATTTCATTATTTCTTACAGTAACACAGCTGTTACCAAAGCTTCTATAAAAACTGCAAGAGTGAAATCATACGTGGCGAAAGTAAATTGTTAGTGTCATTATATAGCCTAATTAGCCTACTCCTGTCTACACAGAAATAAATAGGCTACACCAGAAAGCGCAATTTGGCCACAGGGGATCATTCCATTCTTTAAATCGCATTGCATACAGTCGGAAGTGCCCGCAATTTGGGCAACGCGCGTTAAATTACAAATAGATGACTGTTGAGTTGAGACTGTCAGTGAAAAGTAGAAAAGCCCAGCCAGGCATATCGCAACATTTCAAAATACAATTGTGGGAAAACATATTTTGGAAAGCAAATGGCTATTGCCATAGAGAGAAGACAATGAAAACACTCTTTTAGTTATCCAAATTGTCATTGAGCAAACAGTAGCCTATCTCATTGGCACCAGCGGAGAGCACCGACCATATCCCCGTTGTGAGTGTGCATATTCACTCTTTATCATTGTTGGCTCAGTGCCACTTGAAAGTTTGTTACCCCAGTTTAGATGGACATCATATTATATTTGCGTCTCCCCTTCTCATAGTGTCACGTTCGTCGTAGAAATGAGTGGACCAAGGCGCAGCGTGAGTAGAGTTCCACATATTTATTTCAGTGAAACTAAAAACAACAAAGAATAAATGAACGTGCCATTTGTAGCGCACATAGGCACTAAACCAAACAATATCCCACAACGCAGGTGGGAAACGGACCACACTAAGTATGATCCCCAATTAGAGGCAACGATCATCATCTGCCTCCAATTGGGAACCATACTCACACCAACATAGAAAATAAAACCTAGAAAACCCCCTAGTCACGCCCTGACCCTGAGGGTTCTCTATGGTCAGGGCGTGACAGTACCCCCCCCCCAAAGGTGCGGACTCCGACCGCAAAACCTGAACCTAGATGGGGTGGGTTAGGGTGGGCAACTAGCGTCGGTGGCGGCTCCGGTGCGGGACGTGTTGGTGTGAGTATGGTTCCCAATTGGAGGCAGATGATGATCGTTGCCTCTAATTGGGGATCATACTTAGTGTGGTCCGTTTCCCACCTGCGTTGTGGGATATTGTTTGGTTTAGTGCCTATGTGCGCTACGAATGGCACGTTCGTTTATTATTTGTTGTTTTTAGTTTCACTATAATAAATATGTTGAACTCTACTCACGCTGCGCCTTGGTCCACTCATTTCTATGACGAACGTGACACATAGGCCTATTATATGGATCAGACAACGTCGTTTTTAATGATCTGTTTGCATTTTTATGGTAAAAATGTGTTTCCCCAAACCTAAAACTCACGTGCCGCCTAAGAGTGAACTTCTTTCAGGTTAGGCAGAAGCTTGTATGACTAATATGGACAGGGACCAGAGTCACCACATTAAAATATATTCAATCTAGGGAGAAAGGACAGTGACACGTCATTATGGAAAGTAGAAAATGGCCTTTAAATTAAAGGTGGGTGACACAGCGGTGATAATGACTATCTGAGTCATAGAGGGGCTGGAATGAAACACACAGGGAGTAAGGACAGGATAGGACAAGACAGTTGATTAGTTCATCATTAATGGAAACTGATAGCACATGGAGGACATAGGCTGGTAGTAACTTTAGCATAATGCCCAATTGGTGTCCGAAGCACTTGGATCTTAATACAGTGGGGCAAAAAAGTATTTAGTCAGCCACCAATTGTGCAAGTTCTCTCACTTAAAAATATGAGAGAGGCCTGTAATTTTCATCATAGGTACACTTCAACTATGACAGACAAAATGAAAAAAAAAATCCAGAAAATCACATTGTAGGATTTTTTATGAATTTATTTGCAAATTATGGTGGAAAATAAGTATTTGGTCACCTACAAACAAGCAAGATCTCTGGCTCTCACAGACCTGTAACTTCTTCTTTAAGAGGCTCCTCTGTCCTCCACTCGTTACCTGTATTAAATGGGACTTGTTTTGAAGTTGCTATCAGTAAAAAAGACACTATCCACAACCTAACAGATCACCACCCCTCCAAACTCCACTATGGGCCAAGACAAAGAGCCTGTCAAGGACACCGAAAAAGCAAAATGTAGACCTGCATGCTGGGAAGACTGAATCTGCAATATGGTAAAGCAGCCTTGGTTTGACAGATAAATCAACTGTGGGAGAAATTATTATGAAATGGTAAAGACATACACGACCACTGATAATCTTCCTCGACTCTCGGAGGCTCCACGCACAGATCTCCACCCATGTGGGGTTAAAAATGATGTCACGAAGACCGGTGAGCAAAAAATCACTTTACACGATGTCCGTGTTTGGAGGACAAAGAATGCTGAGTTGCATCCAAAGAAAAACACCATACCTCTGTGAATGCATGGGGGTGGAGGAAATCATGCTTGGGGCTGTTTTTCTGCCAAAGGGAACCAGGATACTTGTATCCGTGTAAAGGAAAGAATGCGAATGGGGCATGTATCGTAAGATTTGAGTGAAAAACCTCTTGTCATCAGCAGGGCATTGAAGATAAACGTGGCTGGGTCCTTTCAGCATGACAATGATCCAAATCATACGGCCACGGGGCCAACGGAAGGAGTGGCTTGTAAGAAGCATTTCAAGGTCTGGAGTGGCTAGCGCAGTCTCATCAGATCTAAACCGCATAGAAAATCCTTTGGAGGGAGTTGAAAGTCCCGTGTTGCCCAGCAACTAGCCACAAAACATTCACTGCTCTAGAGGAGCATCTGCATGGAGGACGGGCCAAAATAAAGCCAACAACAGTGTGTGAAATGACTTGTGAAGACTTACGAAAACGTTTGACCTCTGTCATTGCAACAAAGGGTATATAACAAAGTATTGAGATAAACTTTTGTTATTGACCAAATACTTATTTTCCACCATAATTTGCAAATAAATTCATTAAAAATCCTACAATGTGATTTTCTGGATTTTTTTTTCTCATTTTGTCTGTCATAGTTGAAGTGTACCTATGATGAAAATTACAGGCCTCTCATCTTTTTAAGTGGGAGAACTTGCACAATTGGTGGCTGACTAAATACTTTTTTGCCCCACTGTATATCAATACACAGTATCCATTAATTGGACATAACTGATGTAAACACCAGATCTAGCCATGACTGTACAGTTACAGGAGGCTACAGAATATAGTTATGCAGTTATGCTATGAAGAAAAAGAAACTGACTCGTTCCTTTCATGCTATATAGATAGAAGGGGGAGATAAAGGCAGAGAGCTCAGGGAATGGTGCAGTCATTGATAGAGTGACAAGTGTGAATGAGATCTCCCATCAGGCATGTAGAGCAGATCGCTGCTGTGGATCCCTCCAGCTCAAGGCAGAGAGTCTGCCTAGAGACCTAGCGACAGGTGACACAGGCAATGACAGCCAGCATTGGCTCTGAATATGATTGGTTTGCAGTTTTCTCCAGGAGGGGAGGCCAGCAACAGCTAGAGATCTCCTTCAGCTGAGCATCACAACACTGACCTGTTTTTACCGGAATGTATAACTGTTTAAGTATCTAACTACTCAGGCCTCCCGAGTGGTGCAGTGGTCTAAGGCACTGCATCACAGTGCTAGCTGTGCCACTAGAGATCCTGGTTCGAGCTGTGCGCAATACGCGCTGACACGGTCGCCAGGTGTACGGTATTTCCTCCGACACATTGGTGCGGCTGGCTTCCGGGTTAAGCGAGCAGTGCGGCTTGGCTGGGTTGTGTTTCAGGGGACGCACGGCTCCCAACCTTCATCTCTCCCGAGTCCGTACGGGAGTTGCAACGATGGGACAAGACTGTAACTACCAATTGGATATCACAAAATAGGGGTAAAAAAATAAAAAAAAGTATCTAACTACTGTATATTTATGGATGTCTATTTTTCTACATGTCTGTCTTGTCTGCCTTATTGTGTGCATGTCTGACTAGCTACCTGTCTGTCTGTGTGTGTCTGTCTGTCTGTCAGTCTGTTGTTGACAGACAGGCTCCTCATCCCCCCAGTTCTCTGTAGTAAACAACATAGTCATCCTGCTCTGACTCATGTTTCCTGGCCTGCCAGTTAGACTGTAGAGAGGAGAGAGGTGGTCTGGGCCAGAGGCAGACACAGACACAGACAGGGCCAGCTGCTCAGCACATGTTCCCAGGCCACGACCTAGCATCAGATAGCACAACTGTACTAATGGAACCAATACAGGGCTGTCCCGCTATGGCACTTTGGTCCATAGGACAGGATGTTGTGCCTCCCCATCAACATGGAGGATTATCGCCCATTATGCTGCTATTGGATCATTGTGCAGATTTAACCGAGGCCTATGTACCCTGACTATATAGTTTTGCTAGAAAGTGAGACATCTTCAAGTTTCTAAAGGATGGGTTATTTTATGGTCAACAGATAAGCTCCTCTATAAGATGACGCACTTTCACAGTTTAGCTAATTCGGCAACAGATGCTTATGATGCTTTCTATACAAAACACATTTAAATGATAAAGACACAAAAAAGTGGACACAACCTGTATGATGAGTTAGTCTACATTTTTCAAACACATTTGGATTAGATTTCTGGGGGTCAATAATTTGTTGGTTCTTGACCGTGCACTAGTGAACGGACATCCAACACACACATTCAAAGAACTGTAGACACAAAGCATCATGGCTGAACAAGAGCTAACAGGAAGAGGAGGCCTGAGAAGCCTGGGCCTGGCGGTGAGTTCTCTACCTGAGTGTGGAGCTCCTCTGCCTGCTGTGTCTGGGTCTGCAGGTCCCTCTGCTGCTGCTCTCTTCGGCTGTGTCCCCTCTGGAGCTCCAGTTGGCTCTCCTGTAGCTCCGTCTGCAGCTGAGAGATCCTCTGCCCATGGACATCCAGCTATCGAACCACAAAAGAAGGCAGGGCGGCAGAGGAGGAGAAAATCAATCCAGTACAAAGAGCCTCTCCTCTCCTTTCCTCTTGGCTCTGCCTGCCTGCCTGTCTATCTGAGACAGGGCTACACCACGGATCCCAGATCAGAACCACCAGCTGCCCAAGTCCAGACACCCTGAGTCCCAGGACTGCTCTCCCAACACCAGCCCTGAGATCCACCTCAAACCGCCTGCCTCGGAGTAAGAAAGCYTCTGGATGAATTAAATAAACGCAAKAAATCTGACGAATACACCCTGCCGTATTGAAATGGCTGCCATTTATGCATTGTTCGAACCCAAAACGAGTACTGATCATGAGAGATTGTCCAGTTCTTATTCTGAACAATAACAACGGGTCAATTATGGGTCAATAAAGTGTGGAATAATCACCATGGAACTAATCTGAATGTCTGATCTTAACTAAACAAATACCTTTTCAATTTCAACGGCATAATCCTGTAGAAGCGGAGGTTTGCGTCAGTGAGTGTCAACACACATGATAACAGACTACATGTATGTWTAGATATAAATACTACTACTACTACTATGTTACTCATACGCAGTTAATGCATTGACAACCAACTGCTGAAGTGTCATTAAACGAAGAAAAAGGAAATCATTATAATACGAGCAACAGTAGAATTCATCATAGAATGTAAAACAACTTATAACAGCAGAACAACTAAAAACAACATTTTAAATCATTGTAATAATCACAGGACAGGATTCCTGAGAAACCACGCAGTCTTAGCACCTTTTTTTCTATGTACAACCTAAAATGGTTTTTCGGCTGTCCCCATAGGAGAACAATTTGAAGAACCCTTTTTGGTTCCAGGTAGAACCCTCATCGGTTCCATGAAGAACCTTTTCCACAGAGGGTTCTACCTGAAACCAAAAAGGGTTTTCCTATGGGGACAGCCGAATAACCCTTTTTAACCTTTTTTTGTGTCTAGTGTTTTTACCATCAACATATAACCAAACAAACTACTGGACCAGTGAGGGATCCTAATGATCACCGTCTGACACCAGCAGAAGGCTGGCCAGTGGGCTGGCCCGGCACGCCAACACAGCACTAACTCTAAT
This sequence comes from Salvelinus sp. IW2-2015, assembly GCF_002910315.2. Taxonomy (NCBI): domain Eukaryota; kingdom Metazoa; phylum Chordata; class Actinopteri; order Salmoniformes; family Salmonidae; genus Salvelinus; species Salvelinus sp. IW2-2015. The sequence continues at coordinate 15,821,850 of NC_036850.1, forward strand.
AAACTACCTCTAATTAACACAACACAGTCACCTGCTAAATCATATGAGAGAGAGAGAGGGAGAAGGGAGGGAGGGAGGGAGGAGGAAAAGTAGGGAGAGTGGGATAGAACGGGAGAGAGGAGGGAAAGGAAAGACCCATGCAGGTACTGGTCTAGTTGGTCAGAGGCAGAGACATAGTCCTGTTTCTGAGATGGTGATGGTGGTGGCTCATCACAACAGCAGCAGCAGCGAGAGGAGGAGGAGGAAAGGAAAACAGACAAGATGGAGTCCCAGACGATTCCCAGGACGACCCATTAATCAAACATCTGCATACAGGCTGAGAGATAATCCACAAATCCYCCCAGAACAGGACCCGCGCGGMCGTTTCTCCCCTTCTTTCTCTGTTGAAAAGCATCATGGCTGCCTCCACKTATCTCCCTCTTGGAAAGCCTGATGAGGTGACTGCTGCTTATTCCTCAATTAGAAAGTAGCATTGATATAGGAATCGTTTCCACYGAATCCCACCAAAAACCTGGCTCATCCCTTTAGCTCTCTCTTTCTGTGTGCGATCCACGCCGATAACCCTGCTCTTGCTTTCTTTCCCTCACAATCGCTCCCTCTCTCTATTCTCCCCTCCTAAACTGATCAATACTTCATTTAAATCATGACATTAGCACACTACAACTGGAGAAAAACAGAGAGTAGGAACACAAAATGCGCTTCGTATGTTAAGCGGTACAGATAACAGATAACAGTATCTTTTTTGGAGGGGTGAAGTTTAAATATTTGTTTTAACAAGAAGTAAAAACAAAAGGTAGAAATGTATGCAAGTGCGCGGGGCTGTAGCACTGTTATGATTTGAGCTCCCGAGCCTCACACTGATCAATAGCACATTTAAATCCCAGACAGAGGAGCACTATCATCACATCAGAGGGAAAGAGAAACACGCTTCCTAATTATCATGTCAAATAACCAACGCTGCGAATGCCCTAGTTAGACGGTGCTGATAGAGACATATTTAATATTTATTCAAGCAGAAATCTTTAATATTTTCCATTTGGACCTGAATGAGTAATACCGTTATATATATGCACTCTCACACATTTATCTATTCACGTAATTCACAATGAATCCAATCAATAGTGCCCTCCCCACAGCTGGCTTCCTGGCCATATACGTCTGCGTAGGATCACATAATAAACTGTTCAGAATGCCAAAATGAGCCCATCTGATTTCCTGCCGCTGATTGGAATAGCTGGCGCTGCAAATGACTGGCTAATCTTGGTGCTGGTCATTAATCCTAGCTGGATATTTACCTGAGCAGACTGGGAGTCGCGGGCCTGGTGGGAGAGCAGCACATCTCGCCGGGAGCCTCTAGATGGTTGCGTCCCGACGTGATAACTGGGGTGCAGCCAGCCCAACGGGTCAGGTTTTCCCATCCCGAACGTGGGTGAACAGAGGCGAGGAGAGGAGAGAGGGGCAGAGTGTGAACCCAACACTAGGCGTGAGGTGGGATAGAGAGAGGCAAAGCCAGACGATCACTAGAGAACATGCACTTACATATAGCCTYGCGCCAATGTCAACCAATGAGCAATTAGGCAGACAAGACTAACACTATTGATCGCGGGTTCTAGCTCTTTTTATCCAGGGATAACTAGGCTGCCTGAGGTTGTGTGACGGCTGCTGTGGCTGCAGACTGGGAGGGGAGAGTGGGATGGAGGAAGGTGGAGGGCGACGGACAGGGTAGGGCAGGTCCTTCTCTCCCCAGGCCTTGAGCTCTGAGTTGGGGACTGGTCATTACCATTTAGCCTGCTATTGATCTGCCTGCTAAATAAGCCTGGACCCCATGCAGTCACACACAGCTAACACACACAATCCCCAAGACACATACTCAAACACAACACAATCCCAGAGGACATACCAAACCAACACCAATCAGAGAGACATACTCAAACACCCACTACATCCCAGAGACACATACTCAATACACACACAATCCCAGAGACACATACCAAACACCACACTCCCGAGACACATCCCAAACACACACAATCCAGAGACACATACTGCAAACACACACAATCCCGAGATACATACTCAAACACACACAAATCCCAGAGAGACATACTCAAACACACACATCCCAGAGAGACATACTCGAGCACACACAATCCCAGAGATACCATATCTCAAACACACCACACAAATCCCAGAGACACATACTCAAACACCACACAATCCCAGAGATACATACAAACACACACACAATCCCAGAGACACATACTCAAACACCCACACAATCCCAGAGAACACATACTCAAACACACACACAATCCCAGAGACACATACTCAAACACACACAATCCAGAGATACAATACTCAAACACACAACACAATCCCAGAGACACAATAACTCAAACACACACACAATCCCAGAGACACATACTCAAACACACACACAATCCCAGAGACAATACTCAAACACACACACAATCCCAGAGACACCATACTCAAACACACACACAATCCGCAGAGACACCATGGCACGCACCACAATAACATCTACTAGTAATTCATCAATTTTAAGGGTTCTGGTTTCCAATCAACAGGTTATTGGACAAACAATCATACATTGGAAAGACTAAGAATTAACTTCATTGTGTACATGCATTTTAGTCATGTTTGGGGGACACTGGGAATAAAAAATGGTGATTATTGCTACACTGACAGTATCTATTGACTTATGGGTGTGACTACCTCATCCTTCAGCAGTTCTCTGCCCCTCTGTTCTGTAAGATGTGGACTGGACTGGATCCTGGTAGCGGTCAGTAGTACTCCCTGGCAAAAATAATAACAGAATATGGTTGTTGTGACTTCAGTGTGACATCTAATTCTCATTAGTAAATTGGGTTGTTCGATCCCTGAATATGCTGAAAGTCGGGTATATCAGACCTTATAACACGGTATGACAACAAATGTTTTTACTGCTCTAATTAACTTGGTAACCAGTTATAATAGCAATTAAGGCACCTCTGTGGTTTATGGTATATGGCAATATTATCACGCTAAGGGCTGTATCCAGGCACTCCTGCGTTGCGTGATAGTAACACCTTACCAGCATGCCCTAAATACTGGCCATATACCAACACCCCCTCGGCTTATTGCTAATAATAACACCAGTCCTACCATATCAGGACTGACGACGACAGAAACTCGTAGTACATGACAGACAGACAGACAGACAGACAGACAGACAGACAGACAGACAGACAGACAGACAGACAGACAGAGGGACAGAAAGAGGGACAGAAAGAGGGACAGAAAGACAGACAGTGTGGTTTGGACAGCCAGTTGATGGCTGAGAAGGACGACAGTTAAACAGAGACAGAGAGTACTGCCTGGTGCTGGAAAACCAATCTTCCAGTCAGACAATGAGTAACCGGGACCCATGTATTTTATGAGCATTCCTTCATTGTGAAGACAGAAAGTTAAGTTGAGTTCATGAAAGCTGGCGGGGATCGTGATGGGGACACCTGATCTGCTCTCCATGCAGGAGACGTTTGCCTCCACATTAGCGTCTAGTGTGGAGCCCAGTTAGCTAATGCTGAGAGCCTTTAACCCTGTTTACAATGCACCCCCACCACCCACCCCACCCAGTTCTCAGCCTCCACTTCTACATCCTCAATTATATCCTAACCTCCAACTACCAAGGACATTCTCCCAGCTAGCACACAATCACGGGCCGTCGCCTTCAGAGACTCAGTGTATTAGAGATGTGAGGAAAGCACATTAGGACCTCTGCTATTTTACAAGAACGTGGAGAATCTGCTGTCCGTGGTCATTTATACACAACTGGCTGCTTTCACACAGATGAGATGGTACACACTGTTTAGTATGAGCAGCGTGATGTTAGAGATGCATAGACATGTGGAAATGAGGAAATGAATGAACAACCAATCATACTGTTGTTTATCTTTTCTGCAGACCATCCTTTGGTGTGTGTTTGAAAATCAATCCTGATATTCCAAAGAGAGACAAAAAAGTCTCTCAGAGGTGATTGCTCATTCCTCACAGCTTCAAACAGCACTGTATCAGAAGGACACCTTTAATATTCAGACTTTTCACGTCACTCTAGGCTAAATCCCTAGCAACCACCATAGCAACACACTCTGAGTTGGACGTGAAATGCATGGCAAGTTCCCTCCTGCCACCAGGCAGAGACGGGGGAAGGAGAAGAAAAAAGAGAGAGACGGATATGCCTCAAAGAACTGAATTAAAGCATAGATGAGAAACAGACACACAGGAACAAACCAGACGAATACTCATATCAATAATCTCACATGCATGTCTGTGTGACATACGCTACATAGAACACAGTGGAGGCTGATAAACACAGTCTAGACAACAGTAGGGTAATACATGTAAAAACATGAAAACGGATAGTTTATTTGCCAAAAGACATATACTCTCAAATATAAATTCTTGTTTTGGCAAAAAATCGTCCTACGTCCTCTCTCCTCCGTGACCCTGAAACCGATAAGTGGTCGAGAGTGTGTATTTTCATTAGTAGGCAAACGGAAATGTCCTCCCCTCCTCGATAGCCACCTTTCATCGAGGATACTCGTGTATCCTACCTCGGTATGTTTTGTAATTTGCCACACCCTCTCCCTTTGAATCAGCTTTAAAAACAATATGCTACTTATTGTTATATTTATAAAATGTATTACACAACTAACTCAATTTCTTTTGATCACTTTACACATTTATCCACCCCTGTAAACGTCATTTGCCTATTGACACATGAGTGGAGAAGGACCATCTCATTTCACACAAACGCATTTCAATCCACTTTCACTTTCCTCACCGACTCTCCTCGATTACCTTTGACCTTTGTCAAAAAGAGGCGAGAGAGGACGGAGGAGAGAGGACGCAGGAGATGAGAAAATCTAAATGACAAAAGGCCATAGGCTAGTTAAAAAGTATTTTTCAGGTTCTCCTCCTGCAAGGGATAACAAAAGCATCCCTGTCTGACTTGGGCCGAGCTGGGAAGAGCTGGATCGCAAGTGTGTAAAAAATATCTGTTTTATTGTCACATACACCGGATAGGTGCAGTGAAATGTGTTGTTTTACGGGGGTTTAAGGGTTATGTGCCTTGCTCAAGGGCACATAGACAGATCACCTAGTCGGCTTGGGGATTTGAACCAGCGACCTTTAGGTTACTGGCCCGACACTCTTAACCGCTAGGCTACCTGCCACCCCAGGTGTGTGTGTGCCATCAGGGTCATCATGGGTGGGGTGTGGGAGGGGCAAAGCAGATGGGCCGCCCCTGTCCACCCCCCCATCCATAGACACTTCCTGTACCACAGTAATGACCTCCAAGTGAGCCTCTTCCATCGGAAATTTCAGGTCCCCCCCGCATCTGGTTTCCTAGTCTCTGGGATTCTAGCTCTCAGAAGCTGATGAGTTCAGTCAAACTTCATTAAGTTTATAGGCGCAGCCCAGCGGTCCCTGGTGGCACTCTACACAGAACAAGCCCCTCGTCTGGCAGAGAGTGATGGGGCTGCTCTGCCTGAGAGAGGCCCTTTACTGCCTCAGCTCACAGGTGGAGGGGAGAGCTCTTTATCCCCCCCCCCCTGTCTATATCTATCTCAGTCCTCTCTGTCTCACCACACTCCTCTCTGTCTCCCCCACTGCCCTCTCCGTCTCCCCCTCTCTCTGTCTCTATACATCTCATTCCTCTGCGTCACTCTCTGACGACCCCTCTCCTCCTCTCCCGTTCTCTCCCTCTATCTGTCTCTCTCACTACCCTCACTCCTTCTCAATCTTTCTCTCGATCTCTCCCAGTCTCCCTTCTTATTCTCCCTGCCTTTCTCTCTGGGGGTGGCCTGGGTGAGGAGTCCACAGACTGCTCATCATTCTCCACTTGGACAGTAATACATGCAGGACAATAGTACATTTATAAATGTATTCATGGGTCTCCAGCAGCTGTCATTTCCACAGAGAGGAGAGATGCTGATGCTCCTCCATACAGGATGGACAGACAAACTAAGCCCTGGACGGACCAACCCGGGTCCCCAACCAAATACTGACCAATACTAACCAACTAACCAGACCCCAACAGAAAGAGGTAGCTATTATAGTCTTCACTTCCCCAAGACTTCATATTACCCAAACATGTGCAACAGCTTCACAGTCCACCACCCCAACTATTCCATCAGACCTGGGTAGAGGCTCACTGGGAAGGGAGAGGGGAGGAAGAAGATGGGCCAGAGAGTAAGAGGTGTCCCTTTAAAGGGCCCGGTGGGGAAAGGTAAACCTGGACCCATCCAGTGAGTATTTATTGCGAGTCGAGGCAGACACACACTCGCTTAGGTGCTCTGAGTAGCTATTAAACAAGTCTGGGGCTGACCTCTGATTTTAAGCGGCCATGTGTCTGACAGCCAAGGCTGCGAAGGCCGCCATAAATTGATTTCTTAAAGTTTCATTCAGGAAAATAAAAAAGGCTGTAGTTTGCAGGAGGGTAACTCAGAAGCAGGGCTGCGTGAGAGAACAGTGTTTCTATCCCACGCTGGGCTAGACTCGGCTGCCTGAGTGGTTCTCTCTCCACAATACAGAGGAATATACTGGAGGAGCAGGAACCCGAGTAGAAACATGCTTTATCCAAATAGAATGCAAGAGCCGGGAACGGGTTTCTGTAAAAAGTGTTTTTACTTCCTCTTTTGTGAGCGGAGTGGAATAGAAAATGATCTGCCACGTGTGTGTATACCAGGCCATTAAAACACTACATCCCTCAGACACAAATGTCTGCAGCAGCTGCTCCGACCGAGAGGCTGCCTGCCTGTTCAATTCATTTCAGCACAGACACAATGTGGCCATACTGCCGTAAAACTCACAGATAAAAAGCACTGTAAATTTAAAAATCTGAAAACATGCTTAGGCCAGTCCCTTTAGCCTTTGAAGTGACAGAGGCTTTATGTGGGGAGAGGGGCTGAGGCTGGCTCAAAGGCAGGCCCTGAATCAGCTAGATTGCATGCAATGTTAAGTGCAATTAATGAACCCCACAAAGGAGGATTATGCTGACAGGATTATTCTGAACAACAATGCAGCACCCGCTGCCAATTACACACCAGCAGGACCTCAGAGCTCCTCTTCTGCTGGACTGCAGATTAGCATTATGCACACACACGCATATACACAACAACATAAACACAAACACACATCCAAATTACATACATTGGATTTGCTGAGCTGATTCCCTGCTGTTTCAGTTTCTTTATCCGTTCTGCCACAGGTACACTAACACTCAACTAAATGTATCCCATCTCTACTTCTTCCACCCCACCTCTAGTTTCTCTATCCCATCTCTAGTTTCTCTATCCCATCTCTAGTTTCTCTATCCCATCTCTAGTTTCTCTATCCCATCTCTAGTTTCTCTATACCATCTCTAGTTTCTCTATCCCATCTCTACTTTCTCTATTCCCATCTCTAGTTCTTCCTATTCCATCTCTATTGTTCTCTTATCTCTTCTATTCTTCTAACTTTAGTTTCTCTATCTCCATCTCTACCTTCTCCACCCCATCTCTTAGTTCTCTATCCATCTCTACTTTCTCCACCCCATCTCTAGTTTCTCTATCCCATCTCTACTTTCTCCACCCATCTCTAGTTTCTCTATTCTCCATCTCTACTTCTCCACCCCATCTCTAGTTTTCTCTATCCCATCTCTAGTTTCTCTATCCCACTCTAGTTTTCATCCCATCTCTAGTTTCTCTATCCCATCTCTAGTTTCTCTATCCCATCTCTACTTCCTCCACTCCATCTCTACTTTCTCCACCCCATCTCTAGTTTTCTCAATCCCCTCTCTACTTCTGTCATTCCATATCTAACTTCCTCTTACCCCCCCCCCCTCTAGTTTCTCTATCCCATCTCTACTATCTCTGACTAGCTCATCCAAAGCCTTTTGTCATTTAGAATACAGCGCCTGTAACTCAATCAGCGTCTTGAACTTTGTAAATGCTGGAAACGTTGATCTTGCATCGCTGTTTGGTCTAAGCTCCTGACAAGGATCTCAAACAGTCTGCAGTTGAATCAGAGCTGTCTGGCATTTCTTGAGGCAGTGCTAAATCAATTAGCCAAAGCAATGTTAATTCGGAGCAGCATTTCATTAAAAAGGAAAAGGTAATCAGTGCCAAAGACTCCATGTCCTTCTGACTAATCTAATAATGCTGCATTTGTTTGCCTTTAATCATGTTTAACGATTAAGAGGCTAATCATGTAGACAGAGGGATCTCATAATCTGCCTGTCATGGCCGCCTCCCGATTTCCTGCCATTTCGTCACAGCGCGGACGGCATTTCAACCTTCAGCAGAGAGAGAGAGAGTAGAACCTTGTGAGTGCACCAGCACCAGCTCAGGGATGCCAGAGCGAGTCTTCAGGGAACCAGGGGGGTTTCAAGTATCACTTTACTTCACAGAGCTGCATTACTGAACTGGAACCACTGGGAAGTCTGGGCCAAATACCTACCAGAAGCACTTTTTATTTAGGGAATTGAGTTTGGAATGCTTGGATGTGTTGGCAGCCATATTGCTGCTGTTTGTAGTTATTAAAGCAGATTCTGCTTATATGAAACAGGAATTTACGATGCATATTTGTTACGTGTGACTGTAAAAACAGAACATCACTGAATAGAGGATAGACCGAGCTAAGAAAACACTGAATTCGCAATCACTGTATTAAATTTGGGGAAAAAACTCTGATTTTCTTTCCTACTTAAAAAAAGAAAAATAACTCATTCCTTATCAGCGGGTGTGATCACTTGAATGGAATCAATCAATCGCGTTCCGCTCGGCTTTGCTCTTCTTTGCTCCTCGTTTCCAAATCCATCTCTTCTGTGTCATCTCAGCGCACATTATAAGGGCAGGGCTCTTGATTATCTTCCTCCTTCTCTGGCGCGCCCCGCCACCGCATGCTCCAATGTATTAAATTAAATGAGGTGTCTGTCCACGTCACCCCCACTCCCACCTCCCCCTCTCTCTCTGCTGTTAATCAGGGAGAGGGCCCCTCCAGCCCTGCTTTGTGCCAAGCGAGGCTGCATAAATTAGCATTAATCAGGCCTGCAGGGAGCAGCTAGCGGAGCCAGACCCTCCCTCTAAAACACAGAGAAGGAGAGAGAAAAGGAGAAAGAGAGAGAGAGAGGGAAGGCTCAGCACACACCCCAGTCACAAACAAAAGGTTACACCTCTCTTTCCTTCGGCACTGTCTCTGTCCTCGCTCTCTCTCCCCCTGCTTTCCTGTTCTCCGTCCCCATCCCAAGTATTTCCACTGTCTTATCTCCCACAGACAGCGAGACAAATGCTTTAAAGAGTGAAAAAGTGCCGGCTTGGGCTCTGCACCAGATAAATCATAGATGAGCTTGTGTGAGCACTGTTAACATAATCCCACCATTCAAGATCACAAATACTGCAG
>NC_036850.1:15832866-15861440 GCF_002910315.2 Salvelinus sp. IW2-2015
CTATTGGGTGTCAACACACGAAACACACACACACACGACACGACAGGTTCTGTCTGTTGTTGCGCATTCACACTCACCATCGGGCCACTATCCCGGTGGGCGGTTGTTCCATTTTCGGTTTCTTGGGTTGACTTGTTTTCTTGGGGGTTTTTTTGTTGCTCCCACACACACACACAACCACACAACACAACAAACAAACAAAAAAGAGTGCCTTTTTTGCTAGTGTTAGGTGGAGTATTGGGATCATCTAAAAACTTAGCATCTTTTAAGAATGCATTAGCAGCGGTTTATCTTTCGCGCGGAGCTGAGATACTACATCACGACTTCTCCCTCTTTGGGATTGCAATTTAAAATTTTTAAGTAGTCGTTCAGGTTTATGGTGGGGTAGGTATAGGGTGTTAACTTCTTGTAGTTCCTTCACACACACACGGTTGTTTTCTGTTCGCGTCCGGTGTGTGTTGTTTTGGGTCATGTTGTGTGGATCTTGCGGTTTCTCTTCTGTCTGGCTGTTGTGCGTTGTTATGTTGACGTTCGGCATTGGAGATGAGATTGTTTGTAAATACAATAAAGCATGGTAAGTTGGCCGATTAGTGGTCTACAAAGGGCACTTGCGAGCTCTTGTCTTAGATTACACGTGACTCTCTGCACCTATCGGTGAGTGGCTTTGGTGTTATGGATAATACATGTTGTATAGGGAGAGAGGGGACAAATGAATGGTTTGGGCGCAGTCCAGTCGGGTTTACAGAGACTGGGCCGGGATAGGAAGGTCATTGTGTATGTCTTAGTTTTTTCTCTCTTTTGGAAGAGGGTGGTTGGAGGTGAGAATTGTGTTTTTTGTTTTTGCAGATCCATTCTTTAGTCTCTGAGAATTATATAGTTTGTCATATTTTAAATTTTTGTTTTCTGCGGGTTTTTGGGTTTGTCCCCTAATGTGATTCTTTGCTGGGCTGGCCCCAGGAAGTTTCAAAATCGCGGTTTAAATCGCAAGTTTAACATCAAGGAGTTTCCGGTATTGTTTTAAAGCCAGGGTTAGCTAGCGATTGTAGTGGGGTTGGGTTTTTGTATATTTGCCATTGGTTATCAGGACGATAACTTTGTAATGTTGTGTCACTAATGGGTAATTCTCTGGGAGAGAGTCTTCTTGATATAGAATTAGAATAGGATGTATCATTTGAAAGAGTCTAGCATGAAGACCTAGTCGGGATGTCAGTTATTTCTTAGGGCGGCATTTGAAGACCTAGCTTTTCAATGAAGACCTGCCATGAAGAACCTAGCCATGAAGATTTTTAGGTTCGCAGTGTAAGATCTCTTTATGCTCAAGAAGACCTATCATCTGCGATGTTTTAAGACCTATTGCAGAAGCCCTTTAGTCATATGTAAGACCTGCCATGGATGACCGTAGTCGATGGAAGTACTAGTCTCATGAAACCTTATTTTAGCCATGAACCGACCTAGCCATGAAGACCTAGCCCATGAAGACCGCATAGCCCAAGAAGACCTAGACCAGTGAAGCCTAGCCAAGAAGACCTAGCCATGAAAGACCTAGCCAAGAAGAACCTAGCCCATGAAGGACCTAGCCATGAAGACCTAGCCAAGAAGACCTAGCCATGAAAGACCTAGCCAATGAAGACTAGCCATGAAGGCCTCCGCCAAGAAGACCTAGCCATGAAGACCTAGCTATGAAGACTTAGCCCATGAAAGACCTGCATGAAGGCCTAGAAGAAGACCTAGCCAATGAAGACCTAGCCATGAAGACACAGAAGCCATGAAGACCTAGCCAAGAAAGCCATGAAGACTAGCCATGAAGGCCTAGCCAAGAAGACCTAGCCATGAAGACCAGCCATGAAGACCTAGCCATGAAGACCTAGCCATGAAGGACCTAGCCATGAAGACACAGCCATGAAGACCTAGCCAAGAAAGCCATGAAGCACTAGCCATGAAGGCCTAGCCATGAAGACCTAGCCATGAAGACCCAGCCATGAAGACCTAGCCAAGAAAGCATGAAGATCTAGCCATGAAGCCTAGCCAAGAAGGCCTAGCCATGAAGACCTAGCTAATGAAGACTAGACCAGAAGACCTAGCCATGAAGGCCTAGCCAAGAAGGCCTAGCCATGAAGACCTAGCCAGAAAAGCCATAAGATCTAAGCCATGAAGCCTAGCCTGAAAACCTAGCCATGAAAACCTAGTCATGAAGACCTAGTCAAGAAAGCCATGAAGACCCTAGCCATGGAAGGCCTAAGCCAAAGAAGGCCTAACACAACAGGCCTAGCAGGCCTATGCACAAAGGTCTAGCCACAAAGGTCTAGCCACAAAGGTCTAGCCACGAAGGCCTAGCCATGAAGGCCTAGCCACGAAGGCCTAGCCATGAAGGCCTATGCACAAAGGTCTAGCCACGAAGGTCTAGCCACGAAGGCCTAGCCATGAAGGCCTAGCCACGAAGGCCTAGCTATGAAGGCGCAGCCATGAGGCTTCAAACACACAAAACTAAAAACATCAATAAGAGTTTTCAGTACTCACACCTACAGTATTGAATTGTAGCAGTACAAGAGTAGTAGTAGTAGTATTTTTAGTAGTAGTAACCTATTCCCCCTCAAGAAACTGAAAAGATTTGGCATGGGTCCTCAGATCCTCAAAAGGTTTTACAGCTGCACCATCGAGAGTATCCTGACGGGTTGCATCACTGCCTGGTATGGCAACTGCTCGGGCCTCCGACCGCAAGGCACTACAGAGGGTAGTGCGTACGGCCCAGTACATCACCGGGGCCAAGCTTCCTGCCATCCAGGACCTCTATACCAGTCGGTGTCAGAGGAAGGCCCTAAAAATTGTCAAAGACTCCAGCCACCCTAGTCATAGACTGTTCTCTCTGCTACCGCACGGCAAGCGGTACCGGAGTGCCAAGTCTACGTCCAAGAGGCTTCTTAACAGCTTCTACCCCCAAACCATAAGACTCCTGAACAGCAAATCAAATGGCTACCGAGACCATTTGCATTGCCCTCCCACGCTGCTGCTACTCTCTGTTATTATCTACCTCAATTACCTCGACATCGCTGCCCCCGCACATTGACACATTTGCTCTGTACCAGTAACTCCTGTATATAGCCCCGCTATTGTTATTTTCTGCTACTCTTTAATTATTTGTTATTCTTATCTCTTACCTTTTTAGGGATTTTCTTAAAACTGCACTGTTTCCCTTAAGGGCTTGTAAGTAAGCATTTCACTGTAAGGTCTACACCTGTTGTATTCGGCGCATGTGACAAATACAATTTGATTTGAGTAGCAGTAGTATATTATTATTATTATCATTACATACATTACATACTATTACGTACTTGGCAGCTACAAGCTGAACTGCAGCACACTAGCCACTCCTCTCCACAAATACTGTGTAGCACCCACTTTGGCAATAACTGACTTAAAACTTTCTCAAGATGACGAAGTGTAACCATTTCTAAATAAGCAAATAAAAAATCTAAATCTGATGGACAAACTACAATTCAAATAACACTTAAAAAGAACAAATAAATCTATCAATGTACAAAAATGTATGGTAATGACAATGAAATGCCAATGAAAAAACCTAACTGCATTGTAACCTAACTGTACAGTACCTGTATTGTTACAATTACCAGAATCTCTTCTTAAGATAATAATCATACGGTGGTATTGTCTTTTGTGGAAGCAAAGATTTCTTAGGCTATTGTGAGAGACAACGGTCAGTAAGGGACATGGACTTAACAGAACACAGAATAGCCTACATATGTCAAACTATATTGTACAAAAACTCTTATCAATGATGATAAATGTACCTAAATATGCTGGACACTACAGCGTATCTCAACGATCTGATATAGACTCAACTANGGACACTACAGCGTATCTCAACGATCTGATATAGACTCAACTAAGGAGAGATAATGAAAAGTCCAAATGAGATGGGGCCTTAGTGGGTTTGAGAACCTGTCTTTGGTAGGGTGTGTGACTGTGGAGGACGGAAAGGCAGGCTTCCATAGCAGCGTAGCACAGCTTTGSTGGTGGGAAGCWGGAACGCAGCYCTGGGTCCAGCTATTGACTRGCTTTATTGATTTTGGCAAGGGAGTTGAGTACTTAAAATCACAACAACTTTTAATCCAATGTGATGATTGTGTGTGACGGCAATCCCCACCAGAATCAGAATGGAGTTCAAATCAGACCCCACCAGCTGCACTGGCTTAGGATAAACTGGCACTCACTACTGGTTCGTAATAACATGGGGAGTCACCAACCACAAGCATAACCAAGCCCTGATAAAAAGGAGGGAAAAAAACTTAAAGTCACTTTACACTCCAACAGCCATACTTGCATTCTTGCAAAAAAAACTCAAGTTGATAGCTTGTGCCAAAGATAATCTTCCCACTTGAATGGTGAATAAATCCTATTTTGTCATTGAGGTGATGTATGCAGAGCTGTGACTGTGTAACTCTGTTAAGTCGGTTTTATTATTCAGGTTTCACACCTCCTGGCTCCCTCCCTATGACCCCACTGTCCCTCCTAAACACCTCTGGAACCTTCCTCCCAGACCTCCAGGCAAACTTCTCACCTCAGRCAACCTTCAACAGTGTCAAAAGCTACAGACTGAATCAGAACCCGGCGTGTTTATGGGTTCCTGATGCAAATAATGAATAATGGAAAAATACTTAAATAGGGCTAATCATTCTAAGCATAGTGGGAAGGCATTAAAAGTGTCCTTGTGATGCGGTGCTTTAGGAGCGTTGTTGTGGAGGTGGAGGGGGCAGAGTCCTGATTGGTGGGCAGGGATGAGTGATTAGTGGCGAGCTGCAGTAATWTCCTCCACGGCCTGGCTGCAGGAGCCAACCACAGCGCTGTAAACATTTCACTGAGTCCCGGCATTGCTTTACTGCCTGTAGAGGAAGGGAGTTGTGCCTTTAATACTAAAGCGGGCTGCTGCCGAGCCTCATTACCACAGCCCTGTCACCAGACACACACACTGACACACACACACACACACACACACACACACACTGACACACACTGACACACACACACACACACACAAGCCTTTGGAAATGAATTCCATTGTCACCCAGAGTCAATTCCCAGCTGAATTGGAGGAGCTGCTATTGCTCCTGCTCTGTCCATGTGACTAAGTGTCTCCTGCCTGCCTGCTGCTGTGGCTGCCGCACCTCCATTTTGCTGCAGGGATATTTGGTACAGTGTCTGGCTGATGAATAATATAACAGCATTGGTTTGCTCAGGGAAAAGCAGTTTATGSKAACATACATAATACTAAAGCCCACARTCTCCTCAATGAATTTGCATTGACAGTGCATGAACAATACACAGTGATTAGTGGACCTTCCTATAATTAGATTGTTTAAATACCATCTACATGTTTTAAGCTGATAAATATATTTAGGAATTCTTCCAGATAATGTGGTATTAATGTGAATGTTGTCAGGCAGTTCAGCGGGTGCCTGGAAGCCCGTCAATAAGGTAGAGAAAATACGTGACATTCATTATGTAATCGACATTATGTAATGTGACTGGAGATGTAGTCTGCAAAGGGACTGTCATTTCAACTGGGAGATAATCTGTGTAATTGACTTGAGTCCTATATTTATGATTACTTTATGAAACAAAGGACTGCTGAAAAGAGCATACAATCACACCATTTTCCTTTTGTTTGCTTCTTGAAGCTTTTAGATAAAGACCGGCTACACTCACAATGCAACCACAGAAAAAACATTTCATACATTATCTTGCAATTCAGGTTTTTCCCCCTTCATTTTTCTGATTAAAATCATCCTGGACTGAGGGAATTCTTACCACAGAGTGCATTTCCAATGCAATAATAATAGCATAACAGTTACACTCTCGAAAGAAGCTGATGAATATAAATCCCCACAGTATGATGATATATGAGGAGCAGATAAACACAACTGTTCCCACACTGTACCCATGTTGACGCAGTCAGATAAATGGATGTAAATGGGCCTGGCGGTGAATGACGCATCATGGGGGTTGGCGTGGCGAGGAGCGGCGTGCCGTGGAGGTGGCGTGCCGAGTGCTGGGCCGTGTGTCACCGCTGTGGTGCATCGGACAGAGTTTTGGAAAGTTTCCAGGGGGCTGCTGGTGATAAGGATGAGCGAGTGGCCCGTTACGAGAAATGTCTCTCAAAGTGCACAAGTCAGAGCGAGATAGATCAGCCCCACCCACTGGACTGAAGGGTGCTTCTTTACCAGCCTCCCCCGGCACGCTCTCTGCACTCTCTAGTAAACAAATATCTCTGTCTCTCTCTCTGTAATGCCGAGTGGGATCATTCTGGAGCGCTGCAAATCAAGCCCACTCTGCATGATGTGCATACAGAGCCCAGGCCAGCCAAACAAATCATGGCAAGCCCACAGCTTCAGGAGGAATCAGATTAGGGAGCTATCTCTATGAGGTACTTTATATCCATTACTCTCCATGCACATCGCTGTAGTCTACGGCACACACATATACTCATGCACTCACACTAGGGCTGTGATGGTCATGGAATTTTGGATGACGGTAATTCGCCAGCCAAATAACCGCAGTCAACGTAATTAACGTTTGAATAGCACAGTTGGGACGCACATTTTCTCCTCTCCTCCGCTCCTGACTGCATGTGCTGCCATAGAAATAGAATGAATAGAACGGGCATCCCCATTCAAGTCAATGATGGCATAATGGGTGGACTGGCGGCCATTGTGAGTGTACCCATAAGAGCAAAGCAGGAAGTAAAATATGTGCTAAAATATGTGATGTGATCTGTTGATTCAACTCGGACGTCTGCACTGATCTGTCTGATAGTGCTGAGAGATTAGTGAGTTTTTGAGGTCAGTTCGGTTTTTGTTAGATTATTTTAAAAATGATCATGTTTTTTTATTTCGGTTTTGTCCCGCCTTCAGTCAGGTGTTTGTTCCACAATTTTCTTCCAACACCCTCCATCAGTATGAAACAATCTCTGATAGTAAATCAAACTGCCCATACTGACCACAGGAGAAAGGAGATCGTCTACAAAGAATCCCAATATAACAATTCTGCACCACAGAGCCATGTCTGATTCAATGGCTCGTCTCAATCACATGCTCTCTCTCTCTACTCTCTTTCTCCTGCTCTCTCTCTCTCTACTCTCTTTCTCCTGCTCTCTCTCTCCCTTCTCTCACTCTCTCTACTCTTTCTCCTGCTCTCTCTCTCCCTTCTCTCACTCTCTCTACTCTCTTTCTCCTGCGCTCTCTCTTCCTCCTTCTCTCTCTCTGAAGCAGGCACCAGAAAATAGAGGGATTAGTGGTGTGTATTGGTGCTTAGCACTGGACACAGTAGCCATTTTAGAGCAATGATGAACTGTGTGTAAGAGTGTGTGTTCTTACTGGCTTCTCACACTGGCTAACCCACTATTCTCCACACTGGCTAACCCACTGTTCTCCACACTGGCTAACCCACTATTCTCCACACTGGCTAACCCACTATTCTCCACACTGGCTAACCCACTATTCTCCACACTGGCTAACCCCACTATTCTCCACACTGGTACATAAGAGTTGGTCCAGGGCATGTGTTGTGGGTGGTTATAGAGACTTAAAGGTTTGACAAACTGCCTTCAGGGAATGGCTGGAGTTGGCACTGCCTGTTAACCCTGCTAAAGGACCGGGAGGGCACCTGAACTAAGAGAGAGAGACAGTCAGAGACAGAGAGGGGTAGAGAGAGAGTGGGGGAGAGGGGAAAAGATTGATAAAGAGAGAAAGAGAGAAAGACAGAGAGAGGACGGAATGGGGTAGGAAGGAGGGAGAGGGGTGTGCAGGCAGGAGGGAGGAATTGCTGAAAGCGAGGGGTGGAGAAGATAAATTGTTGTTATGAATATCACGGGCAATTCACACTGGCATTCCATCTGAGATCCCATCAGCTGTCAAATTGGGAAAGCGATGGGAATGCAAGGCACCAAGCATCTCAACAAGACCAGAGCGGGGCGCACCACTGAGACCTCATCAAAACACAATCACGTCCACAGCCAGACCCCTCAGATGGACGCAGCCAGACACACACTCACCACACCACATGCACACACACACTCAGAACCCTCACATTTACCCAAATCTGTAAATAATCACACACACACAAAACACATTCGTTTGTAGTCACACATGAACACATTTTCGCCCCATACAATACTGCCCAGTTAAATAGTACTCATCTCTTCCTATCACCAGCGAGTATATCTCCATTATAAAGAGGCTCACCTCAAAAGCTCCACCGAGCCTGAGACTCTGTTGGTGATGTGGAACGTAGCAGGCACAGGCTGCTGAGCTCCTGAGTTCAATGAGGTCTAGCCCAAGCAACCTAGCCAAGTCTAGTCCAACCCAGCCAAGTATAGCCCAACCCAGCAAAGTCTAGCCCAACCCAGCCTGGCTCAGCCCATTGCATCCCATGCCAGTTGACTTTAGCCAAGCCTATCTCAGCTCAGAGTGCCCAGTCAGGTGTAACCACATCACGCTCGACCAGCTCCCAGATCAACAGTACCTCAGCTAATCCCAGCAGATAGCCCAAACGCTGACCAAAAGCAAATAATTGCTTCCAGTTGGCTGGCTCCCCCAAAGCCACTCTAAGGCAGGGACAGAATTTCTTCCTTCCCAGGGACTTATCGTGATCTGTTCAATTCTGCTAAATTAAGAGATCCAACCTGATATGTGTTGGTGTCACTGATAAGATTAGGCCTGGTGTGGTGTCTGCCAGATAATGTTCCCCTACTTTAACGCTAATATTACATGTTTACTTTTTTTGTATCATATCCAGGAGCCAGGAGGGGTCTCGCTGCATGCCAAGTGTACAAATACATGTCTGGTTCTTCATCTGCTGAGAAATATTGAATTTGATAGCTTTTCCTGTTTATTGCTTTGGAATGCCTACAGCACCTTTCCCTGCGAGAACAAAGGGAGTCTGCTGCCAAGTGCTTGCTGTGTCAAGAGCCCTATCAAAAAGTCTGACTTCACAGGGCCAGGGAGGGAGAGCAGACAACATCGAAGCATACTCACAAAGATAAACCAATGACACGACAGCGATTCACAACAAACTCTTCTCTTAATAATACAGAAAACCACTATAAATAAAACAATATGCCCTTAAAACGAAAACAAACAAAATGAGCTACTAACATCTCTCTCAACGTGATTTGCTTTGCTGTAGTTACACTGATAAGAGGCTCTGTCCTATAGTGAAGACGAGACTCACAGACACAGGTGGTGCTGCAGGAGATGGAGGAAGGGTAGATGTGGAGATAAAATGGCTGGGCTTAGCAGATGGATAAGGGCTGAGTCCCTACATTTGCAAATAAAATATCAGTCCTTCATTTGCCATCACTAAAAACACACCATATAACTATCTTATGTCTCTTTTGTCCTGTGTTCCATTCCGTTACAGTGCATTCGGAAAGTGTTAAGACCCCTTGACTTTTTCCACATTCTGTTACGTTACAGCCTTATTCTAAAATGGATTAAATTGTTTTTCCCCTCATCAATCTACACACAATACCCCATAATAACAAAGCAAAGACAGGTTTTTAGAATCAAATGTATTTAAAAAAATATATATATATGATGCTACAAGCTGTATTTGGGGAGTTTCTCCCATTCTCTGCAGATCCTCTTAAGCTCTGTCAGGTTGGATGGGGAGCGTCACTGCATTTTCAGGTCTCTCCAGAGATGTTCGATCAGATTCAAGTCCGGGCTCTGGCTGGACCTCTCAAGGACATTCAGAGACCTGTCCCGAAGCCACTCCTGCATTGCGTTGGCTGTGTGCTTAGGGTCGTTGTCCTGTTGGAAGGTGAACCTTCACCCCAGTCTCAGGTCTTGTGCGCTCTGGAGCAGGTTTTCATCAAGGATCTCTCTGTACTTTTCTCTGTTCATCTTTCCCTTGATCCTGACGAGTCTCCCAGTCCCTGCCGCTGAAAAACATCCCCACAGCATGATTCTGCCACCACCATGCTTCACCGTAGGGATGGTGCCAGGTTTCTTCCAGATGTGCCACTTGGCATTCGGGCTAAAGAGTTCAATCTTAGTTTCATCAGACCAGAGAATCTTGTTTCTCATGGTCTGAGAGTTCTTTAGGTGCCTCTTGGCAAACTCCAAGCAAGCTGCCATGTGCCTTTTACTGAGGAGTGGCTTCCGTCTGACCACTCTACCATAAAGGCCTGATTGGTGGAGTGTGGCAGAGATGATTGTCCTTCTGGAAGTTTCTCCCATCTCGACAGAGGAACTGGAGCTCTGTCAGAGTGACCATCGGGTTCTTGGTCACCTCCCTGACCAAGGCCCTTCTCCCCTGATTGCTCAGTTTGTCTGGGCAGCCAGCTCTAGGAAGAATCTTGGTGGTTCCAAACTTCTTCCATTTAAGAATGATGGAGACCACTGGGTTCTTGGGGACCTTCAATGCTGCAGAATTATTTTGTTCCCTTTTCCCAGATCTGTGCCTCGACACAATCCTGTCTCGGAGCTCTACACACAATTCCTTGCTTGGTTTTTGCTCTGAAATGCACTGTCAACTGTGGGGCCTTATATAGACAGGTGTGTGCCTTTCCAAATTATGTCCAATCAATTGAATTTACCTCAGGTGAACTCCAATCAAGTTGTAGAAAAATCTCAAGGATGATCAATGGAAACAGGAAGCACCTGAGCTCAATTTCGATTCTTATAGCAAACGGTCTGAATCCTTATGTAAATAAGCAAACATTTCTACAAACCTGTTTTCGACTTGTCATTATAGGGTATTGTGTGTAGATTGATGACGTTTAAAAAAAAAAAAACATTTTAGAATAAGGCCGTAACGTAACAAAATGTGGAAAAAGGGAAGGGGTCTGAATACTTTCCGAATGCACTGTATATGGCTCTTTATATATCACACAAAGCTACATAATGTACAGAGAACCAGACAGGATGGTTGCTGTCAGATCAGCTACAGAAATAGCCAGTCAGTGTTTCCATAGAAATGTGCAGAAGGCCACAGGGCCTCTGGGGCAGCAGACAGTGGAGCCCTGAGGATGAGCTGCTACTATCCCCGCTTCCTGCTTTCTCCCCAGCGAGAGACATGGAGGGGTGGGAGGATAAACGCTTGAATCATGCAGAGCCTTGTGGGGGTCCTGCAGGGCCAACGAGCCAGCCTCAGGAACGTGGGGGAACAACAGAGGAGGAAAGAGGAGAGAGAAAACGTCTCTCAGAAAAGAGCCAGTCAATCTCCAGCACATATACACATAACTAACCCAAGCGTCTGCCTTTGAGCTGGATTATGGGGTTTAGGCCCTACAGTAGAGCTTCAGAAGTAGAGGTCCACAGTAGCCCAAAGCTCGGTATCAACTTAACACTGACACCCCATGGCACGGCTTCAGAGATTACAGTGGAGCAGAAGGAAGACGTTCCCTCTCTGACACAAAGTGCAGCGTTGCAGGGTTTAATACTCCCTTTCCCTCCCTCTTTCTCTCTCATCTCCCTCTTTCTTTCTGTCAAGAGCAGGGGGCGAACAGGGGGTGACTGGCTACCTATGCTTAGTGGGGCAAGTGAACATCTGAAATGACAGGGACAAGGGCTTCTTGAGTGCTCTGTAGAATGCTGGCAGCTCACTGAGAGACCATTAGGGAGATGTGTTCTGATCAAATGCATCATCATGCATGTACAGAGAGACGCAGAGACAGACAGTGGGGTCTGGAGCACTCACCTTGAACAGCCTGATGTGACCCAGACAGGAGGGCCATCAGACGGTCATTAGGCTCCTATTAAACTCCATTCAAACTGCCATCCAACTACCTTTCCCCTGGAGATGTGAGCTGTGCAGCCTGAAACTAACATTCTCTCCTAGAAGTTATCTAAACATGGAAAGCTCTACATGCGTGTGGCATCAATAGCCTACACTGTATCTCCCATTGTATTACTTTGCAGTCCTTCTACTGTGTCTGTCGGTTCCGCATCGGCCCTCTGAGCAACAAGATGTGAGAGTTAATACTAAAGGACCTACAGTAAGCTTTGTTTTCAGGGGTGAGGCTTGACTCAAACACAACACAGGAGAAGAAGAGGAGATAAAATAATGTAACCAAGTTTGGCAATGACATGACGGTGGTGGGTCTGATTACCAACGACAATGAGACAGCCTATAGGGAGGATCTCAGAGACCTGGCAGTGTGGTGCCAGGACAACAACATCTCCCTCAACGTGGGCAAGACAAAGAAGCTTATCGTGGACTACAGGAAACGGAGGGCTGAACACGCCCCCTATTCACATCGACGGGGCTGTAGTGGAGCGGGTCTAGAGCTTAAAGTTCCTTGGTGTCCTCTTCACTAAGGACCTATAATGGTCCAAACACACCAACACAGTCGTGAAGAGGGCACGACAACGCCTCTTCTCCTTCAGGAGGCTGAAAAGATTTGGCATGGGCCCATAGTCTCAAAAAGTTATACAGCTGAACTGTTAAGAGCATCTTGACTGGCTGCATCACAGCTTTGTATGGCAACTGCTTGGCATCAGACCACAAGGTGCTACAAAGGGTAATGCGTACAGCCCAGTACATCACTGGAGCCAAACTCCCTGCCATCCAGGACCTCTATACCAGGCGGTGTCATAGGAAGGCCTAAACATTCTCAAATACTCCAGACACCCAAGTCATAGACTGTTCTCTCTGCTACAGCACAGCAAACAGTACCGGAACGCTAAGTCTGGGACCAAAAGGCTCCAGAACTGCTTCCAACCCCAAGCCATAAGACTGCTAAATAGTTCACCAAATAGATACCAGGACCATCTGCATTGACCCTTTTTGCACTAACTCTTTTTGACTTCATGCACACACATACTGGACTCTACCCACCCACACACTCACACATACTTACACTGACACTCAAAACACATACGCACACACTCACTCACACATAACAAGTACACACAGGCTCACTGTCAGCACACAAACACTTACACACGCATGACATACACTGCAATTACAGTCTATTATCGATCCTGTTGCCTAGTCACTTTACCCCTATCTATATGTACAGTTGAACACGGAAGTTTACATACACTTAAGTTGGAGGCATTAAAACTCGTTTTTAACCACTCCACAAATGTCTTGTTAACAAACTATAGTTTTGGCAAGTCGGTAAGGACATCTACTTTGTGCATGACACAAGTAATTTTCCCAACAATTGTTCACAGACAGATAATTTCACTTATAATTCACTGTATCACAATTCCATTGGGTCAGAAGTTTACATACACTAAGTTGACTGTGCCTTTAAACAGCTTCGAAAATTCCAGAAAATTATGTCATGGCTTTAGAAGCTTCTGATAGGCTAATTGCCATCATTTCAGTAAATTGGAGGTGTACCTGTGGATTTATTTCAAGGCCTACCTTCAAACTCAGTGCCTCTTCGCTTGACATCAGGGCAAAATCAAAATAAATCAGCCAAGACCTCTGAAAAAAAATTGTAGACCTCCACAAGTCTGGTTCCTCCTTGGGAGTAATTTCCAAACGCCTGAAGGTACCACGTTCACTTGTACAAACAATAGTACGCTAGTATAAACACCAAGGAACCACGCAGCCGTCATACCGCTCAAGAAGGAGACGCGTTCTGTCTCCTAGAGATGAACGTACTTTGGTGCGAAAAGTGAAAATCAATCCCAGAACAACAGCAAAGGACCTTGTGAAGATGCTGGAGGAAACAGGTACAAAGGTATCTATATCCACAGTAAAGCGATTCCTATATCGACACTACCTGAAAGGCTGCTCAGCAAGGAAGAAGCCACTGCTCCAAAACCGCCATAAAAAAGACAGACTACGGTTTGCAACTGCACATGGGGACAAAGATCGTACTTTTTGGAGAAATGTCCTCTGGTCTGATGAAACAAAAATAGAACTGTTTGGCCATCATAACCATCATTATGTTTGGCGGAAAAAGGATGGAAGCTTGCAAGCCGAAGAACACCATCCCAACCGTGAAGCACGGGGGTGGCAGCATCATGTTGTGGGGGTGCTTTGCTGCAGGAGGGWCTGGTGCACTTCACAAAATAGATGGCATCATGAAGAAGTAAAATGATGTGGATATATTGAATCAACATCTCAAGACATCAGTCAGGAAGTTAAAGCTTGGTCGCAAATGGGTCTTCCAAATGGACATTGACCCCAAGCATACTTCTAAGTTGTGGCAAAATGGCTTAAGGACAACAAAGTCAAGGTATTGGAGAGGCCATCACAAAGCTCTGACCTCAATACTATAGAAGATTTGTGGGCAGAACTGAAAAAGCGTGTGGGAGCAAGGAGGCCTACAAACCTAACTCAGTTACACCAGCTCTGTCAGGAGGAATGGGTCAAAATTCACCCAACTTATTGAGGGAAGCTTGTCGAAGGCTACCTGAAACGTTTGACCCAAGTTAAACAATTTAAAGGCAATGCTACCAAATACTAATTGAGTGTATGTAAACTTCTGACCCACTGGGAATGTGATGAAAGAAATGAAAGCTGAAATAAATCATTCTCTACTATTATTCTGACATTTCACATTCTTAAAATAAAGTGGTGTTCCTAACTGACCTAAGACAGGGAATTTTTACTAGGATTAAATTTCAGGAATTGTGAAAAACTGAGTTTAAATGTATTTGGCTAAGGTGTATGTAAACTTCCGACTTGAACTGTACATATCTACCTCAATTTCCTCATACCCCTGCACATGAACTCAGTACTGGTACCATGTGTATATAGCCAAGCTATCATTGCTCAATGTGTATTTATTCCTTGTGTTATAATTTTTTAATATAATTATAATAATTCTTTAATGTATTCTGCATTGTTGGGAAGGACCCGTAAGTAAGCATATCATTTGTTGTTTACGAAGCATGTGACAATTAAAATTAGATTTGACGTCAGCTACAATATGCAGCTGAATGTTCACTTACGTATCCCGCACTCCAGAGGACCCCGAGACTGTGGCATACATTTAACCCTGTGTATATAATCCAGCATATGAACTCTAACATGGAGGAGTCACTATCAAATGCGACATGAGCCGTGAAGTATGGGGGATCGTCAAACGGCAAGGAGAGATCAGTGAGCGCCAGAGAACACTGCTTCAGTTTGCATTTCATTCTGCTGCTGTACATGCACAACATCAATTGGACACCTTTCAATTTCCAGTTACTGGGAAGTGAGTATGTTTGCAAGTATGCGTGCCTGTATGTGTGTGTGTGGCGTACATAAGAGGCTTGTGGAACCAAGGAGAAGATGAAATATTACCCAAGCATGTTCCCCTCCCTCCGAGCTAACCTTGGGTGTATGTGACCTTGTTAGCTGGGCCACTGCAGGGACAAAGCAGCAGGCAAACGGCCTCAGTATGTCTCTCCCTCCCTCCCTCCCCATGGATCTCACACACGTCCACACACACGTTCCTGCGTCTGCTCGCCTCTCTCTGCCACTGTTTGCAGAGTTTGAAATTGCTTTAATAATTGACACCGTTAATAACCAGGCTGGTCTCTGCGGCACAGAGGGGCCCTGTTCAAACACAGGTGTGTGTGTCCTGCTCGGCCCTGGCGTGGTGCAGAGGGGGGCAGTGTTTGGAGAGAAGAGCTAGTGTGTGCGTGTGTATGTGATTTTAGTCTGAGCCATCAGAAACTGTGCAGAATTGACTGATCTGCTAGTTGAGGGTGGTAATAGGGTGGGCTCCTGTGTAAACACATAGGAAACTACAGAGGCCTCGTCTGAGCTACTACTGACACAGAGCTGAAGGTCATAGAGACAGGGTGAGAGATGCTCCTCCAGGCTACAGGACAGGACTTCTTATCTGGGTTAACCTGAGCCTCCACCATCCCAGGACATTACCTGGCCTTTTCTCCAACCCAGATGTTATATCATTCCCACCCTGGATAATGAGGGTGGGAATGATATAACCCCCAACCCCCCTCTCTCTGCTGGCCCGTCAGTCCACAGGCTCTACTCTGGGTAACTATTCTGAGGAGAGGGAGAGATGGCGAGGGCACATCTTGGAAAAAGTCTGCCTTTTGAGTGAAAAGAGGCAATATTAACAACAATAGAGAAATGAATAAGACGGCCAGACGGCCTGAAGGTTGGGCTGCGGGAGGGAATGGTGGGGAATAGGGTGGTGGGTACTGCTGGTAAAGGAGGGTGAGGAGAACAGGGGAGGAGAGGGATGAGGAGGGAGGGGTGATAAGTGCACGATTTCCTCGGCGGCTGTGTGGTGCTGCAGCCGCGCCGCTGTCACACGTCAGAGGGAGCAAATCAAAGGCAGCTCTTTTGATGAATATAAAACAGAGTCCTGCTGAGAAGCACTCTGCCTCTCCCTCTCTCTAATCACAGAGCCGCAGCACAGAGCAATCCCCCCAGCCCTGCACAAAATGAAAGAAGAGTGGAAACAAGGAGAAGGGGACGGAGAGCACACACAATCACAACAAAGCCTGCTTTAGAATGGCAATAAACATTGGTCCTCTGGAGAGGTCTGCACAGGGATGGGGTGTGGTGTCGGGAGGAGATGGAACAGCATAAAGCTTTCTATTCCCTCTCAAACAGCACAATGTACATGTCTCATCTGAAAACAATGGCCAACCCAGCAGCTGGTATGTATACCACACCTGCATCAGTGCCTGTGGCTTCAGAACTGATAAAGGCTTTAGTTTTGTTAAAATTATGTCTACATTTTCAAATAATAGTCAAATCAACTCATAAACAACATTTTAGTCAAACGTATGACACAAAGAAGCTAATGTATTGAGTGAGAAATTAGATTCCTCGCCTTTTTCAGGGAATGCTCTCCACAAAACATTAGCCCATATTTTCATTAGCTCAATCTCTTTCATAGACGAGGCACAACAGCTCTTAACAGGCATAGCGTGTGTGTGTGTGTGAGCGTGTGTGTCTGGGTAAGTGTGCGTACGCCTGTCCCTTTTCAGCGCCCCTAAAGGTGTTCTAGGAGTGGGGTCCCATAGCATCCCCTACTACATAGGATTTATTGTCGAGCGAGACCACTTCACTCTCCTCCTTAACCTCTCCTTTCATTACTGCTCCCCATACGGGTGGCAGCGGACAGAACAGCCCTTATGKTCCAGACTSRAGGCTGAAACCAGCCACAGAGAAGCCCACCACCTAGCACTTTCCCTGGATCCTGCTGCATCCCTCCGTCCATCCCCCCAGTGGGGCACCTAKCTATCCTCTTTGTAGGAGTCAGAATTCTTCAAATAAGAGACAGCGCGCGCTGCAAATATCCCATCTACTGCAACACACTCTAGAACTGGCTAGCTCAACGCCACAACTCTCCATTACCACCCAGTCCTTTTGTGCAGTAGATTGGTTCAATCAGGTCAAATACTAGTGGCCAAAGAAAGTTAGGGAGGTTAAGACCTAATTTATTGGTAACTAGTTCTACCCCTCCTCCGCCCCTCCTCTAAATCCAGCGTGGTTCCCTGCGTGTCCAGACCCCAGCTCAGCCAGCCTCCCCTGGGCAGCTCTCCTCTACTGCTCCCCAGGCAGCGCTTGTCTGTGGCACTGGAGCCCGCTCCCACCCAGGCCCTGAAAGTGACACATGCGTGGGTGTCGCCGACGTGTCACCTTCCTGCCCGCTGAAGTATGAGGCAATTTCCTGCGAGTGGCGCATGGCGAGGGAGAGCGAGGGGCTAGGCGCGACCCAGCTCCACCGTTCTCTATGATACTGTCAAGGAAGAGTAATGGCTTTCTGCAGCGGCAGCCACTACCAAACTAATGTTGTGTGACTTTGGCTCTCCTTTCCAATGCATTTCCTTCACATTGAGAGAGGGAAAGAGAGAAGGAAAAGGGATGAGAGGTGAGGAGAAGAGGAGAAGAGAGGAAAAGGCAGCAGTGATGGAGAACATGGTCAGGAATCCCATAGATTCCTTCAGTGTTAGAATATTCTGTTTCAGCACCAAATACATCCACTCTTACACAAAGATATCCACTCGTACACAAAGACAATGTTGTTTCACTAAAACACCAAATACATGACAGGAACATTTCTCTCATTTACATATGTTTTCTACGGTTCCCACTATTCTCTACCATCTAGCTATGAGGCTGTTTCCTCCTCCACCCCCACGCAGCCAAACAGGATACCAGTCCGTGCTCTGTGAGCCCACCAGGGATGCCTGACTAATCAACAAGCCAATTCAACCAATCAGGAAGGTTCTAACTAACATTTGGATGATTTGAAGGTCAAAATCCACCAGAGAGAAAAAAAAGTACCTATCAATCCACCTACCATCTCTGAGGACTAATAGGCCAATCTACCTACCATCTCTGAGGACTAATAAGCCAATCTACCTACCATCTCTGAGGACTAATGGGCCATCTACCTACCATCCCTGAGGACTAATAGGCCAATCTACCTAACATCTCTGAGGCTATGTCCATAATTACACACAACTCATTGTGCCTGACCTCCCAAATTCAATAAGCAATGAGGAGAAGTTGTCTCATTATTTTCTCACAATTTCCATATTAAATGCAAACAAAAGGAACTCTAAAAAGCCCTCTTTCCAGGGACCTGCACAGTTCCCTACTTAAACTCTCTGCCTTTTTCTGCTGCTGCACACGTAATTGCGATCCAATCCCATCCAGAAATTATAAGGTTATATTACAGAATTACTGCCGGATTAAAATTGCACAATATTACAATTCATTAGAGGGGGTATCATCGGATGGGGCCACAGTGTCTCCTGACCCCTCCTGTCTCCTGCCTCCATTATTTATGCTGCAGTAGTTTATGTGTCGGGTCAGTTTGTTATATCTGGAGGACTTCTCCTGTCTTATCCGGTGTCCTGTGTGAATTTAAGTATGCTGTCACGTTCTGACCATAGTTCTTGTGTGTTTTGCTTGTTTTAGTGTTGGTCAGGGCGTGAGCTGGGTGGGCATTCTATGTTGTGTGTTTAGTTTGTCTGTTTCTATGTTTGGCCTAATATGGTTCTCAATCAGAGGCAGGTGTTTTGTGTTGTCTCTGATTGGGAATCATATATAGGTGGCTTGTTTTGTGTTGMGGWTTGTGGGTGGTTGTTTCCTGTCTTTGTGTTTTCTCTGCACCAGATAGGGCTGTATCGGTTTGCCACATTTTGTTATTTTGTATCGTTGTAAGTGTTCACAGTTTTGTTTTATTAAACATGTTGAGCACTGGCTACGCTGCGTGTTGGTCCGATCCCTGTTACACCCTCTCTTCTCGTGAAGAGGGAAGGCTGCCGTTACATATGCTCTCTCTAATTCTCTCTTTCTTTCTCTCTCTCGGAGGACCTGAGCCCTAGGACCATGCGTCAGGACTACCTGGCATGATGACTCCTTGCTGTCCCCAGTCCACCTGGCCTTGCTGCTGCTCCAGTTTCAACTGTTCTGCCTGCGGCTATGGAACCCTGTCCTGTTCACCGGACGTGAAAAGCCAACTGACATTTACTCCTGAGGTGCTGACTTGCTGCACCCTCGATAACTACTGTTATTATTATTTGACCATGCTAGTCATTTATGAACATTTGAACATCTTGGCCATGTTCTGTTATAATCTCCACCCGGCACAGCCAGAAGAGGACTGGCCACCCCTCATAGCCTGGTTCCTCTCTAGGTTTCTTCCTAGGTTTTGGCCTTTCTAGGGAGTTTTTCCTAGCCACCGTGCTTCTCCACCTGCATTGCTTGCTGTTTGGGGTTTTAGGCTGGGTTTCTGTACAGCACTTTGAAATATCAGCTGATGTACGAAGGGCTATATAAATACATTTGATTTGATTTGATTAGAGTTAATTGACTCCCATCATTGTCTCTGGGCTGCCTGCCAGATGTGTCGAGACGTCAAGAGATAGGTGGAGAGAGGGGGACAGACAGAGCTGCTATTCAGGCTGACCCTGGCTCCCACCTTGGGGCCATCAGAACCCAGGCCACATGTGCCATCATTAGAGCCCCTCTCAACAAACACTGGTCTCAAAGATCTCCAGCTCTACTGGGCAATCATGATCTCCAACCCATGACAACACACAGACAGACCATACAGACAGACCATACAGACAGACCGTGTGAGAGACTGAGTCACCATGTACGGACGCATTCATCTGGAAATGAGGGTTTAATGTGATTTATGTGTGAATGCGTAGGCTTGTACAGGAATGTTAATAACAACAGGATGACTGATGACATGTTAATGAGTCTTAGAATAGAGAAAATGAACACAATATAACTGGAACTTTATAGGACTAGCTTACATTTCTATAATTTTCTATCACCTAGTAACGCATTTGTTTGCACAGAGAAATTACATATGGATGAAAATGTAAGACTTGAAAAGCCCAGAGTGGATCCAAGTTCATTATATGTTCACTGATGCATTGTTAGACCTCACAGCCTATATACAACGTAGGTCAGGTAGTAGATCATGTCCTGTGGAACGTATAACAGTACATGTATAGTATATGCATGAACACTGTGCTTTAACCCACTTTCCCTGCTGTACTCACGTCCCCAGACAGGGTAGCGCTGCTGATGCTCACTCTAACAGCCACATCCTGTCTCAGCTGGCCAATGGTCTCCTCAGAGCTCCTGACCTGCCATCAAGACAACCACACAGCACATCATTCACTGTACCACACCAATGGGTTACAAGTACAACTGTGTCATACACTGTAGATTAGACCAATGCTGGTTTCATTACGCTGATAAAGCAATTGCATACTCAGTCAATAGTGTGTTTAAAATGCAATTAAAAGTGGTTAAATGAGGTTAACATTTTGATTTACTAGTTCTATTTGATCTTGACCAGAAGTGGGCAAGTGTTTCCCAACAGAATAGGCCAGTCCTGAACTAGACCTGTCTGGGTGGTAATAGTTCCCCAGCCCTACCTGGTCAGTGAGCTGCTTCACCCTGCTCTCCAGCTGGTGGAGCTCCTGCAGCTGTGTCAGCTTGTCCTGGTCCTTCCTGGTCATCTCCTGGTGCAGCTCTGTGATGGTGTCCTGCAGCTCCTGGACCTGGGCTTCACGGTCCTCCACCTGATACAAGATAAACACAGGTCTGATTTGATCTATGTTTACCTCCTTCCTTTCTTCCTTCTTTCCTTCCATCCATCCAGCTTTCCTTGAGGTAATCACCAATTTCCCACAGTAGGTTAGGTGAAAGCAAGGATTCCACTACTATTTTTGCCGATCATGTCAGAAAGATATTATTTCAAGAAAGGAAATAAACAGAGATTCATTTTCATATTATTGGAAGTCTGCAGCACTAAACTAAAACACAAAGCCTATTGAAAGTCCCCAGAAGCAACTGAACATCAAAGTCGTCTATTACAGTAAAACACCAAATACAATACAGTTTGCACTCACATGTCGAACTATCAAGAGGGCTCAAAGGAGATGAGCCAATTTCAGGTACAAGATTACATTTTTGTGGCAGAAGATACAGTGTAATCAAACAATGTTACACAGATAAAATGCATGTCCTGTTCTTTATTACCAGCCAGTTGACACAGCATGGTAAGTGTCAGCGAATATAATTCAGATTTAATTTTCCCTGGATGTCCATATTATATACTCCTCAGTTGCTTATCAAATTAATGTCATAACTTATTTTATTTAATGTAAATTCACCAAGATACTGGATGGAATAAATATTTTGAAAGCAATGTGTTTTTTTTAGACAGTCCAAAAGCAAGTACAGGACTATATCAGATAAATGATATGTTGTAGAGTCCATTTCAAGGCTATACTAATACAGATGAAAAACATGATGTGTATTGTTTGTCCCATATTTCATCAAAGCATTTGCTCTCTACAAATGTAGTCGGAGAGGAACAGTATTAAAAATCTGTCGTAAAGAGAACAAGAGGAATCTCTCCCTCCTCAGAGGAGAGTAAAAGCTACTCTGGTAGACAGAGTGGTGGGAGGATACATGGTAAATGCGTGGACCCAGGCACTGCTGGACAGCAACGGTGAGAGCTCTCTACAACTGTCACACCACTCTGTGTACATCCAAAGTATTCATCCTTAAAAAAAATGGTTTTATGGCTAACATCAAAGCAACACATTTGCGTCCTGTTTTTCACATGAAAAATGCATTTCGTTCTGTATACACGCAGCATACAATAATCTCCATGCCCTAAAAGTATGCTGGTAAGTTTTCGCATCGAATATGAAAAGCAAACACAAGAATAGGCTATCTTTTGGTGCAGGTTACTTATCATCCTTTAGTTTACTGGAAATTTGTATCACAGAAAAATATTATGTGGCAACCATCAAATGCACACACTGTCTAAATGTGATGGAAAGTCCAGGAGTTGTTTTCTTCAATATCATAATTAGGCAAGAAGTTATGCATCAGGGACATTTTAGCCTAATGCTTG
This sequence comes from Salvelinus sp. IW2-2015, assembly GCF_002910315.2. NCBI lineage: Eukaryota > Metazoa > Chordata > Actinopteri > Salmoniformes > Salmonidae > Salvelinus > Salvelinus sp. IW2-2015. The sequence goes on from NC_036850.1 coordinate 15,855,221, forward strand.
GCATGATGATAAACATTCATTCCGGTATCTCATGAGATGTCGATCTCATTTGCTTTCTATAATGCCAGCAGTGCCATATAATTCCCATTTCCAAAAAGAGGTTTTAAAAGAGACTTTATTATAGACCTCCACCACCTATCCTCCTACAGCCCATTACAATTCAGATCACTCCCCTCTAAAAGCTGAACCACCTCACATCTCCCTGGGTGGTTCTGATTTGATGCTGGGGTTTTAAAGGCACACTAATATTAATGGTACTGTCAGCAGTTTAATGAACTGGCCACACAGCTCACTGGGCTGATGCTTTGACAGATAATTCACACCGTTTTATTCCCGCCTCCTAGCAATATTACAGGGGCAGCTTTACCTCGCCTGACATCTGTGTGAGGTCTTACCTGCCAGGGCTAAACTGGGAAGATATCCTCAGAAGAGGAAGTGGGGAGGGAAGGGAGGTGTAAGAGAGAGAGAGGCGGATGGAACCACGTCTTTAAGGTACTGCCTTCTTTTCTCTCTGCCGAACTATAGCACCCGGGATCTCCTCGTCTTCTTTTCTCCTGCTGATTATTAATTTAGCTTACTTTTCCTTCTGCTCCAGACCCTATTAAACTCCGATGAGTTTCAAGTACAATGTCCAAGTTGAAACGTCAGACAAGGAGGTAAAGTGATTTTTTGCTCACTAGATGGGTTAGGAGGGAGCTAACTGGGAGTGAATATGTGACCGCCGTGAAAAAACATGTTTCAGATCCAATTAAGAGACCTTGGGCTGGTCCCTGTGGTCACCACGTGTGCCCTGGCTGAAACGAAAGGCCTACTATAAGCAGAGGGAGGATACGCCGCGGAGAACTGTGAAGTTCTGTACACGTTTCTTGAGCATGTTGTGTATCGCAGGCCACAATTCTGGGTAGGCTCGGGGCGGCTTTGGCAAACAGATCTCGTTAACAACGCAAGGTTGCGATTACGGATCCCCAGGTGGGGCCACCGCACCTTACACATGAATGTCTGGCCACCATCAACATTTGGACTGTAGTCACTTTTTTTGGGATAAAAGCGTCTGCTAAATGGCAATATATTATTATATTACACACAACAACACACACACGCCATACTAACTACCACTTGTAACACTAAACTCACTAAACATACACTCCCTACACACAATCCTACCATTGAACACAGGTCACACACCACTCACGCAACCAGGGCACAAGACAAGGGTTGTTTGCCGCGCTCGACAGAAGATTGGTCGTCCGTTCCCGAGTCCTTAGGAATACTGGCAAGCTATTTTTTTTTTTTTTTTTTTTGTATTATTTTTTTACCTTGTTTGGCCCCGAACATACTATGTTAAGTTTCATTAATTGTCTTACAGTGAAAAACGCTGTGGTGGCAATCATACATGTCTCTAGGGAAAAGGAAGCACTGTAACACTTTTTTGCACATCTATAACGATAGCTATTACTCTAAGAGGTTTCAACATTCCACCAACATTCACACACGTACCGGCTTAAGCGATAGCGACTTTTCCCAACAGGCGGATCCCCTGTTAACTGGACTCACCCACGCGCCTTTGCCAGCGAAGCAGAATGGATCAAAACTCCAGTTGCGGTCGGATTTTAGATATTCATGTCTTCCCTTGGAATCTGAGCATTTAGGGGGACCTCTCTTTTTCAGGAATCTACCATCAACGCGTGCCGCTGTGGACAAAGGCTGGGGCAGGGCAAACCAGGGGCTCCACTTGGAGCAGAAGGGGCAGACGGATGCCGCGTCCCTTCTCACCACGTGCGTTCAAGGGCCAGGCCATGGCACCAACCACCTCAAGGTTAGGGCAGGGAGAATCGCAGATAACCGGCAAAGACGTTTTAAAAGAGACAAGCATAAAGCTGTCTCATGTAATCATTAGACAACACGAATAAGCACCTAGACGGCAGGCAGACGGCGCTCCGAGGGGGCTCAAATAGCATAAAGAAAAAGATTAAACAGGCCAGCGTATCGTATGATTACTCTTAAAAAAGAGTAAATTCGCTCACACGACTAAACATGGTTACATTTCATCAGGTAATTTCCATTCTCTATAAGGGGATTACAACTTTAATGGGGTTATAGTTACAGAAATGAAATTGGCGCCTCGAGAGCAAAGAGGAGTAACTCTGGTCTCATGTCACTAGGATCTTTAGACGGGTTCAGATGCCACCACTTCATTCAAGACGGATATTTGCTAAAATCTATGCGCGAGCCGGACTTGTTGGTTTCTCAACAGCGAAAAAAGCATGCTTCATTATCTTCAAAGTGGGGTTAGTAGGGCTCATTGGTTGGCAGAGAGGTCTTGCATTCTCTCGTGAGGGTTCAGCGCCAATCCTGGGCACTCTTCTCCCTTTCTTCGTACTTCTTTCCGGGGCCGTCACCCGATTCAGCATTATGGACACAACACTCTCTGGGGAAGAGGATTTAGGGTAGCAAGGATTTAGTGAGTAGTGACTTTACTTATTTTTTTTATGACGATCTCCTTCTAAAGGGCGAGGTTGAGAAGCGTGCAGTTCACTAGTTGTGTAAGGGGTTGAGTCACTAACAACATCTACGCAGGGGCACCAAAAATTTCTATGCACAAAGAGTCCTTCGCTGGTGTCGGTGGCTCACACGGGCGGCAGGGCTTGCTTACCCCGAGTCTCCCTTGCCCCTAGTTTACGAATTCCTTACATCCAGGCCAAAACTCTACCGGCACCATAATTACACAAATCGAGGAGAGCCAGAAATTTCCTCGTCAGTTATCTTCACAGCTGTCGTACCATATTCCGCCGCTTGTCTCTTGAAATTTGTCGGACGCACAATTTTCAGGGAGCGTTGGCTTTCAATAATACAGCACCATAGCATCCAGCCCCTCACACCTACAACGTAAGGGTATGCTTTACTGAGACCTTATGTACACAACATCGCGGAACACTCATAATATGCTGACGGCACAAATACTTAAGTGAGCAATCAAAGAGCTACCCTATAATTCTATTACCAGACATTTATTAGATATGCCGAAACTACCAACGCAAGGGAATAATTAACATTGCATCAACTTATACTGCGTAGTATCTAAACTGTCTAACTGTCTAAATGCATTAACCTAAAGAGTTATTCGGCTCAGCACCACGGAGTTGCTAGGAACCAAACGGGACTTTGGCTCTCCAGGGGCCGCCCTCCCTTCGCAAATCCGACCGACGGACAACCTAGGTCTTTTAGGACTCGGCTATAGACTCATTGTCTTTTTTAGACAGAGAACTACAAACTTAGGGATGTACATGACTCAGAAGTAGACTGAAGGAAACCATTTCAATGACTGACTGGTGGGTACTGACGCAACTTTGGCGGTACATCAACGCTTACAAGATTGTTTTGATCACAACGGACTGGTGATATGTTCCGGTCAGGCTGGGCAGAGAAATAAAACACGTCTCGATTGTCATAACGCCTGCACCATACAGTTATAGAAGTTATAGGTGATTGTTACTACCTAAAAGAAGTGCATTTGTAGAACTGTTCTGTTACCATCTCATTGTGATATTAACACACCTACCCCCTAACAAACGAGAAAACCGATGGAGGTACCAGTGTGGGCTATATACACCATGCAATAAACAGAAATAGGCTGCATCCAGGCCGCATTTAAAACCATGGAAAAAAGAGGTCTGGAATATGGCTCTCAGATAATATAAACAGTGTAGTCTTATTTCTTTCCCCCTCCCACATTGGCAATACCAAACACAGTGAAATGCCGGTACAGGGACAAAGTGGAGTCGCAACTCAACGCTCGACACGAGACCGTACAGTATGTGGCAGAGGACTAGCGGAATCACGGACTACAAAAAGAAAACCAGCCATGTCACAGACACCGACGTCACGCTTCCAGACCAAACTAAACAACCTTCTTTTCCCGCTTTGAAGGATTAATTCAGTGGCCCAACCCCCTCGCCAGGCTGCCTGGCCCCAGAGGGTAAGTCTAAAAGACCGCTGTCCTCAGAGCATGTGCAGACCAGCCCGTCGGCTGCGTAAGTGTTCTCACGCGAACTTCAATTTACCAAATTCGCTTAAGATCTCCAGTCCCCTGCACTGCTCCTCACCATGCTATACCAAGATGGCTTCACGACATTGTTCCTCCCGTACCGCCAAAGAAGGCAACAGTCATAAACCCTGACACTTAAATAGCACTACCAGACCTGGTCACGTTCGCTACTCAGTCTTACTTGGTGTCATCACTCGAAAAAGCTTTGATTTAGATGAGAACTCTCAAGTGCAACATTGGGCCTATAATAAAAATAGAATTAATTTAAAATCAGGCACAATGTATCTACTCACAAAAAAAAAAGACTTCCTCCACACAGGCCTGGAGTGTGGCGACGTGGCGCACGCTTACTTCGGGAGGGCACCGGCTCCTAGACCTCGATTAACTAGTTGATCACCTGCCCCACTTCCAACAAAAAGTCCTACAGACGATGACAAGGACATCGGCCAGGCATCCCACACTTGCACCCTGTTCCCATCCCATCTGGACAAAGGAATAAGCTATGTAAGAAAGCTGTTCTGCTGACTACAGCTCGAGCATGTCAAGACGACCGATAGTACCAGAGGACTTTGGGTTCTGGTTACTCGAGGCAGAGGTCCAGGCAAATAGCTGGAGGTCCCTGGCGCATCTCATACCGCGCCCTAGGATGGGCGGTATCTAGAGATTAGTTTGGACTTTTGACGGCAACATGTCCTTCACAGCGCTAGAAACGTTCAGTAAGGGTTATAGAGGCTAAACATATCACACTACTTCCGGAGCGTCGGGTGAACTGCCTTCTCAACATGCACTTAGGGGCCTCGCAGAGGGAGGTGAGTGGCGCGGTTCTCGCCTCAGAGAAAAACTTTCAGGGGCACTTATCTCACTTTCTGGAACTTGGTTCGGGGGCTGTTCAGGGACGTTCTTAAATTAAGCCAGGAAGTAGATAGATTTTCAGTAAGCTTGGGAATTTTAATAAATGATAGCCCATGTATAAAAAAAATAAAAAATAAAAAAATAAAAAAAACTGGTTGAAAAAGGGGACCCAAAATAAGGAAATCATGGGTATAAACCCGGACCCAGGTGGAGGGGACTAATGGAATGGTCCACGAATTGTGCACTTCAGCAACAATCAGTCGTGGGTGGATTACTAATTGGGCCGACAATAGGACACCTCATTCCAAGGCACAGCACAGTCAATCCTTTTAAACGCAGGCTGTTAGGTGTTTTATCTGTCCGACCCAGTCCCGGCCTCTCAGACTCTCCACCGTTAAAACCTATTCCAGCAATACCCCTTTTCACACACCACCATTAACAGCGCTTTAGGTTGGACCCTGGCTGGCTATTCAAGGCAGGGAAGATAAAGCCCATACTACTGTTTGCTTAGTGAGAGGTTGCCAGGTTGCCAGCCCAGTGAAGAGTGCTTTAGAGCCAACTAACCTGAAAGTGGGTCAAGCCTTGGGCTGCTGCTGAAGAGGTTCAGTGTTGGGTTGAAACTAGAACTCAGGCCTGTGTCCAGACAGTCAAACACAGAGTGTGATGGCTTTAACAGAGGCTCATCTCCTCTAGGTGGACATGACTGGTAGTGCTCAGTTTCTGACTGCTGCCTCTGCTACAGTACCCTATACTCCCTCCCCAGGGTCCACCTTCTCTGTCTGGTCAGTGGCCAGTTTCTGACCTGCGCTCTGCCTACAGTACCCTTACTCTCCAGGGGTTCACCTTGCTCTCTGTCCTGGTAGTGTCAGTTCTGACCTGCTGCTCTGCTACGTACCTAATACTCCCTCGCCGGGTACCTTCTCTGTCCTGGTCAATGTGGCTCAGTTGACCTTGACTGCTCTGCCTAGCAGTAACCCATACTTCTCCCCAGGGTCACTTCTCTGTCCTGGTCAGTGGCTCAGTTCTGACCTGCTGCTCTGCCTACAGTACCTATACTTCCTCTCCCCAGGGTCCCTCCTCTGTCTGGTCAGTGCCACTCACTCGGAACTCATCTCCCCTCACAGAGGAAGTACAGTTCAGAAAAATAGTCTGACCGACCTGATCGGTCGTTCCCCTGGGGTCTGGCCACCCGCCTGCCTTACCTGTCCACAACACTGGAAACCACCAGCCAGCCCGCACATGCTCAGCACAATGAAATCCCATCTGTCCGGGCGCCTGCCTTGCCTGCCTCTCAGTGACAATCGACACCTGGCCCGAGCCCTG
>NC_036850.1:15861465-15872749 GCF_002910315.2 Salvelinus sp. IW2-2015
CGATATCTATGAATTCAGTTCCATGGAAATTGTGGGTGTACAAACCCTTCTCTCACCACGCATTCAATTGCACTTTTGTATAAGAACTACATTATGTACCGCTGATTGATATGAACAAGGTTACAAAGGTTTAAAGTTATTTCTTATAAGCCAGAGTCATACAACCACAACCATGTCCATGCAACAGATATTAGAAAATCCATTACAACGGGCATGGGATGACAGAGAGAATAAGAGGGAAACACTGAGCTAAGTAGGTAAGAGAGGAAGAGATAGAGGAGATAGGAGGAGAGGCAAATAGGGAGGAGGAGAGCAGATAGGGAGAGGAGAAGTAGACAGGGAGGAGGAGAGGAGATAGGGAGGGGACAGGAGATAGGGAGAGGCAGGGATAGGGGGGAGGGAGAGAGATAGAAGGGAGGAGGAGAGGAGATGCGGGAGGAGGAGGGATAGGAAGGAGGAGAGGAGATGGGGAAGAGGAGAGATAGCGAGGAGGAGGAGATGGGGAGGAGAGAGATAGGGAGGAGGAGGGAGATAGGGAGAGGAGGAGAGGAAATGGGAGGAGGATGGGAGAAATTATGGGGAGAATGATGGAGAGAGGAGTGTGAGGAGATAGGGGGGAGGGAAGGAGAGAGATAGGGGGGAGGAGGAGAGAGAGGAGATGGAGAGGAGATAGGAGAGAGTGTAGATGAGAGAGTAGAGAGAGCTGGCTGTCCTTGTCTGCCTTGTTGTTGCCTCTACCACCTCTGGACGCTCAGTTTGGTAAGAGCATGGCCTTGCAACGCCAAAATGGTGGGTTTCGATTCGAGACACCATTAGTGTAAATGTCTGCAACCATGACTAGCAGCGTTTGGATAAAAGCGTCTGCTAAATGGCATATACTTATTATTAACCACCTGTACTAATACTAACCCTCTACACCTACACAGGCGTCAGCCAGCCAGCAGGTTCCCACTGGCATCAATGTGACATGTGTGAAAGTCTGTGTGATTTTTAAGGGCTGTGTAACACACTCCTCAGTTATCTTGAGTTTGACCCAGATGCTACCAACACCAGGCCTGCCAGGACAGACATGTGATTTTGGTATTCTTCTTCCTGAATCTGAGCATTAGGGGTGCTCTGTTGATCTCCAACCGCTGTGACAAAGCTGCAGCAACCAGGGGCTCCTAAATGATCCTCTCACAGTTAGCCAGCATGCACCAACATCAAGTAGGGCAGGGAGAATACGCAGATAACCGCAAGACGTTTTAAAAGAGACAAGCAATAAAGTGTTCTCATGTAATTAACCAATAACCTAGACAGCAGGAGGGGCTCAAAAGCATAAAGAAAAAGATTAACGCCAGCGTTTCGTAGATTACTCTTAAAAATGAGTAAATTTCACACGATAACACTGTTACATTTCATCAGGTAATTTCCATTAAGAGTTATTGTTCATCTTCAGGCGGCCCAGAAGGACTCCTTTGTCTTGATCTTTAGAGGTTTCATGATCCCTCATTAACATGCTAATGGCGACCTGGTCCACAGGAAGATATTAAAGAGGGAGGCCTGTGGAGAGGCACTCTTTGTCCTGTCAGGCCTTGGGACTCTCTCCTGCTCGCTCACTGCCTGATAAAAAATAGGATGAATTATTAGTTCTGAGACTCGTCCTTCAGAGGTGGGAGGGAGTCCATGGTGAGCTCTGCCAAATTGAGGAGCCTTGTGCATCTCTCTCTACTTAAGCTCTCTCCCTGGATCCTCACAACTACTGGAGGATGGATGAGCCAATCTATTATTTACATCAATCACTCAGTCAATCCAACCAACCAACTATAGGGACCTCGGCCATCTGTCTCCATATAAAGTACTAGTCCTACAGATATCTGGATCATAACACTTGACGATGTGCCAAAATGTAATGAAAGTAAATAAAAATGCATTGATTAGGACTGAAACCAAATAAACAATCCAATAAGGATAATCTAATTTGTAATACCTTACCAAGATTACAGCCAAGTTACTAAAATGAATTTAAGTGAATTAAGTATTTGTGATGACAAACAGGTATTTCCCCTATGGTAGACAGTGGGCCAGGTCTTCAGTATGGAAACAGCCCAGAGCCGTTGCCTATATGTATATACAGAGAGATTAGGCAGCGGGAATGCTGACGTCTGACCTTCATACATCAAAAGGGGCAGAAAATCTGCTTGAGACTGCACTTCATTATACACCGCAATGCATTTTCCAATTACAAAGTATTATAATTATATTACACTTTAATAATAAGGATTCTACTGTATTACAAACTCAGCACAACACCAAAATGTTCTGATGTATTATATAAGAAAGGGAGAAAAATGGCACACATCCTTCCGTTTTCATTTCATTAGGTATTCAATGAATTTCCAATTAGGATAAAAGGGGAGAGAAAGACAAAGCTTTCAAGTATTTTTCATCATGCTCTAAGATAACTGTTATTTGTTCAAATATTCCTCATATTCCTTCTCTCTTCCTGAGAGTGAGTCAGAGGCATCTTTGTTAGAGAACAGGAATTATCACGGAGGGAGGAACATGGGAGACATGCAGAGGGTTCAAACACCCACCACCATCCAGAGCATTCCATTAAGAGAAAACGTAAACCAGAAATAATGAGAGCCTCTTCCTGTCTTCTCTTCCCCCTGCCCTGTACACCTGGACAGAAAGCAGATGGAATGAGCAGCAGGAAGAAGCCTCCTCAACCTCATTCACACCAACACACTTCTCATTCCACCCTCTGTCTTTCCTTTAAATCTCTCTAAGGCCCCAACTCCCCACCACCACCCCCTTCTCGCCCACGCCTGCCCTCCCCAAGACTAGGGAATTTCAACCCTATTTCATATCCTAGAACAAAACAGTCCACTCCCGATTATTAATGCATTTCAAAGCAGACATCATAATTTTTTCAGGGCTTTTCTTTAAAAAATATATACTGAAACTCTTTATGGTCGTCCCGGGGGTGCGGCCTCTCCTCTTCTCTTATGATCTTATTAGCATCGTATCTCCCACTGCCTACTGGGGAAAAGGCATTGCTATGTACTCTCTGTCTGTCTATCTGACCTCTCGCTGGATGGAATTAATTTGGCCTTTCCCTCTTTCTTTACCTTGATTTGGCTGGAAAAGGGCAGTGAGTGGCTGCTGTCTGATGCAGCTATTAAACATAAACACCATTAAATAAAAATGGGCTGTGAAAAGGGATGTGAAACAAGTGAGAGGAAATAGGAGGCCTAAAAGATAAATGATCAAGCAGTTACAGTGGGGCAAAAAAGTATTTAGTCAGCCACCAATTGTGCAAGTTCTCCCACTTAAAAAGATGAGAGAGACCTGTAATTTTCATAATAGGTACACTTCAACTATGACAGACAAAATGAGAAAAGAAAATCCAGAAAATCACATTGTAGGATTTTTAATGAATTTATTTGCAAATTATGGTGGAAAATAAGTATTTGGTCACCTACAAACAAGCAAGATTTCTGGCTCTCACAGACCTGTAACTCTTCTTTAAGAGGCTCCTCTGTCCTCCACTCGTTACCTGTATTAATGGCACCTGTTTGAACTTGTTATCAGTATAAAAGACACCTGTCCACAACCTCAAACAGTCCAACTCCAAATCCACTATGGCCAAGACCAAAGAGCTGTCAAAGGACACCAGAACAAAATTGTAGACCTGCACCAGGCTGGGAAGACTGAATTCGCAATAGGTAAGCAGCTTGGTTTGAAGAATCAACTGTGGGAGCAATTATTATGAAATGGAAGACATACAAGACCACTGATAATCTCCCTCGATCTGGAGCTCCACGCAAGATCTCACCCCGTGGGGTCAAAATGATCACAAGAACGGTGAGCAAAAATCCCAGAACCACACGGGGGACCTAGTGAATGACCTGCAGAGAGCTGGGCCAAAGTAACAAAGCCTACCATCAGTAACACACTACGCCGCCAGGGACTCAATCCTGCAGTGCCAGACGTGTCCCCTGCTTAAGCCAGTACATGTCCAGGCCCGTCTGAAGTTTGCTAGAGAGCATTGGATGATCCAGAAGAAGATTGGGAGAATGTCATATGGTCAGATGAACCAAAATATAACTTTTTGGAAAAAACTCAACCGTCGTGCTGGAGGACAAAGAATGTGAGTTGCATCCAAAGAACACCAATACCTACTGTGAAGCATGGGGTGGAAACATCATGCTTTGGGGCTGTTTTTCTGCAAAGGGACCAGGACGACTGATCCGTGTAAAGGAAAGAATGAATGGGGCCATGTATCCGTGAGATTTTGAGTGAAAACCTCCTTCCATCAGCAAGGGCATTGAAGATGAAACGTGGCTGGGTCTTTCAGCATGACAATGATCCCAAACACACGCCCGGGCAACGAAGGAGTGGCTTCGTAAGAAGCATTTCAAGGTCCTGGAGTGGCCTAGCAGTCTCCAGATCTCAACCCCATAGAAAATCTTTGGAGGGAGTTGAAAGTCCGTGTTGCCGCAAAGCCACAAAACATCACTGCTCTAGGGAGATCTGCATGGAGGAATGGGCCAAAATACCAGCAACAGTGTGTGAAAACCTTGTGAAGACTTACAGAAAAACGTTTGACCTCTGTCATTGCCAACAAAGGGATATATAACAAAGTATTTGAGAATAACTTTTGTTATTGACCAAATACTTATTTTCCACCATAATTTGCAAATAAATTCATAAAAAATCCTACAATGTGATTTTCTGGATTTTTTTTTCTCATTTTGTCTGTCATAGTTGAAGTGAATGATGAGAATTATGATGAGAATTACAGGCCTCTCTCATCTTTTTAAGTGGGAGAACTTGCACAATTGGTGGCTGACTAAATACTTTTTTGCCCCACTGTATATTATGCTTGAAAAGTAATACTCCTGTTTATCTACTCTGATCTGGCCCACTCCACCAATCTTTCAAATGTTTTTGCATTTTCAACCATTATCCTGTTGCCTAGTCACCTTACCCCTACACATATCTAAACCTACCACTCCAGTATCCCTGCACATTGTAAATATGGTATTGGCACTAACCCTGGAACTGTCTCTGTATATAGCTTACTTACTTTCTCGTGATCTTCTTATTTATATTTCTCGTGTGTTTTTGTTCTACTTTACGTTTTTATTTTAAGATACTATAATAGCAGGTAGATTAGTGGTTAGAGCGTTGGGCCAGTAACCGAAAGGTTGCTGGCTCGAATCCCTTAGCTGACAAGGTAAAAATCTGTCGTTCTGCCCCTGAACAAGGCAGTTAACCCACTGTTCCCCAGTAGGCCGTCATTGTAAATAAGAATTTGTTCTTAACTGACGTGCCTAATTAAATAAAGGTTACATTTCACTGAACTAGTGCAGGTGACAAAAATGTAAAACTTGTTTTAATGCCGCAGATACAGTATGTCTTATGCTCTGATATCCGATTGGTCAAATGAAAATGACTCAGTAACTTGGCCTCAAAATGTCTCAGTTATTATGAAAAAAAACAATGATGGCCTTCAGAGGAGTAGACTTTGACGCATCAATCTGAATGGTTATTACGGTTCCTCGTTCACAGAGAGCAACGACAGCACATTATGAAGGTATGCTTATGTATTAATTAGTAAGAGGGCATCATGAGAGATAATGAGAATTAAAAAGAGAGAAAGAAGGAAGGACGGAGAGGGAAGGGATATATTGCAGGTCCTCTGCTGCTGTAGCCAGTGAGCTGCTGGTCTGGGAGCCTTGCCTGCCTGCCTGTCTGTCTGCCTGTCTGCCTGCCTGCAGAGGATTGTGTGCAGGGCCGGGGCTTGATGAGGTAGTACTGCTGAATGATATACAGTGGCAGCCACGGGGCGAGAGCTATCCATTAGTTGCGGGGTCCCTGTTATGCTCTGGCTCCAGTACATTATTTTCAAATGCATCAGTCAGCGTAGTGCAGCACAGATAAATTCTAAGGCCTCAGATCTGTAATGCATACCCTCACCGCTGCTATATTACGCTGCAGGTTAGGAGGGCAGGGAGAGAGAGGGGGGAGAAATGTCATTTATTTTTCACTGCGGCCAGTATTCCTCCCATTAGCTTCAAACGTGAGATAAGTTATGGCCTTTAACGAGCGCCTTTAGCCGCCAGAGCACGCTGCACACAAGGCGGTGGCCAGAGGGAGTGGGCTGGAGAGGCGGAGGGGGGAAGGAGGGGAAGGGACTGGCAGGTGGCAGGGCCCAGATGACCCACCATGGTGCCCTCCTGTCCTTGCTGAGGTCACAACACAATACACATCCACACCAGATGAATAATTTAACTACACGCACAAACGCACGTACACACAAACCTCTCAAGGTTGTCCACCTCCATATAAACATAACTAGCAATTTGACCAGCCAGCATATATCTGCATATCAAAACAGGATGCTGTCAGAGACAATGAATGGTAGTCTGTAGTGAGAGACTAATAATAACCCAAAAGGTCTATACAGCTTCAGTAAAGCCCTGTTAAAAGAAGACCCAGTGAATAGGAGTTCACCCAGGGGAAGCAACCCAGCGTATCTCTCATTCACATTGCTCTTTGAAGCAGTGCACGAGGACTCGGCCCATCTCAACCACTCTGAGATATTTACCTCTGCCAATCAAATGTCAAGGCTGGCTGTAGTGTAGTCCTGCTGACCTTTTAAACAGCTCTGGGATGACTTCTTGTGTTGTATAGAGCAGTAGGCTGTGTGGGGGAGGGGTCGGCCTGGTGGGCTGGAGTGGGCCGGCGGTTCAGGAACCTGACAGATGGAATCAGAGTGCTGAGAGCTCCCACGTACTGCAGCTCTCTGCTCGTCTCTCCAGTAGACATAAGCAGTTATACACAGAAATGTACAAATGTGTGTGTGAATTAATGTACTGTTATTGATAGTTCTCTGAGCTTCTCCAAAAGGGCAGTTTCTCACTAGTTCTAACCAATGCATATTACATGGTATGTGTGATGCACGGTTGAAGAATCCCACAACACAGAATGTCCCTTACCTCATTCTGGTCCAATAACCACTTAGAGACTGATGACATAGTGCTCAGATCCAGAGTCATTTAAAAAGTTAAATTAGTTTGTCCCAATCCCATTTGTCTCTGAACGGAGGGGGTTGTAGTAAAAAGACAGATCTATAAAGATTCCTCTGAATTCAGCCTTTCCTCTTTTCCATCAAACGGAGCAGTCTGGAGTTGAAGCAGCGAATCTCTCAGCATACATCTTAGTGTAAATGATTGACAAGTCGTGACTAATTTGCCTTGCACTTTTAAGCCCTCCTCTTAGTTTGGGTGGGAGCGTTTGTAAGTACGCACAATCAATAGCCTCTCTAAAGCCTTGCCATCGTCTGCCGCCTTCCATCTAAATTCTGAGCCCAGTCAATCTATCACACGCCAATTAAGACTTTTATCCAAATTACCAGGACCCTTTTGCAAATTCTATAACAAACACCATCATGGTCTAATCACTAGAAGTTATGCAATATGAAGATGAGGATCATTTATATGAATATTTCTCTGCCTTGTCTATTAGAATAAAACAGGCTCACGTATCATCTAACTGAAGTCTATTCGATACGTTGTACAATGGAAATAATGCAAGGTTGGCTTGTAACCTTCTCAGAACATTATATTGACAATATGTTCAGAGAATGTACTCAACATAATACAGTGCCTTCAGAAAGTATTCATACCCCTTGACTTATTCCACATTTTGTTGTGTTACAGCCTGAATTTAGATTCTTATTTTTTCACCCATCTACAGACAATACCTCATAATGACAAAGTGAAAACATGTTTTTAGAAATGTTTCCAAATGTATTGAAAATTAAATACAGAAATATCTCATTTACATAAGAATTCACACCTCTGAGTTAATACTTTGTAGAAGCACCTTTGGCAGCGATTACAGCTTTGTGAGCCTTTCTGGGTAAGTCTCTAAGAGCTTTCCACATCTGGATTGTGCAACATTTTCCTATTATTCTTTTCAAAATGGTTATTGACCATTGGTAGACAACCATTTTCAGGTCTTGCTGTAGATTTTCAAGTAGATTTAAGATTTAAGTCAAAACTGTAACTCGGCCACTCAGGAACATTAACGGTCTTCTTGGTAAGCCACTACATTGTAGATTTGGCAAATTTAGGTTATTGTCCTGCTGGAAGGTGAATTAATCTCCCAGCGTCTGGTGGAAAGCAGACTGAACCAGGTATTCCTCTAGGATTTTGCTGTGCTTAGCTCCATTCCATTTCTTTTTTATCCTGAAAAACTCCCCAGTCCTTAATTAATGATTACAAGCATACCCATAACATGATACAGCCACCATTATGCTTGAAAATATGTAGAGTGGTACTGTGTTGTATTGGTAATGTGTTGTATTGGATTTGCCCCCAAACATAACACTTTCTATATGTGGGGTACAAAGGGTACAACTTATTGACTCAAGACATTTCAGATTTTCACTTTTTATAAATGTTCTTAAATTTTGAAAAACATAATTCCACTGTGACATTATGGGGTATTGTGTGTAGGCCAGTCAGAAAAAAAATCTACATTTAATCATTTTTAAATACAGGTGGTGACCTAGTTATTGCATAGTTCCTCTCATGACATGGCCATGGGGGTGGGAGTTAGGACAGAGGTGGGGGAGGGGTAAGTTACTAGACCAGGTGAAGCAGACTAACCCTAACCACCACCCCCTCCTCCCACACCACCCTCTGTCACCCCAGCTGCCCGCCAGCTAAATGAGAGAACATGGCCATTCTGGGCACAACCGTCATGTTGCCTCATCTCTCGCCACATCATGTGCCAGCTCTGTTTACCACACAAAAACACACCAGGCCTTTAACGCCAATGAATTATGGAGGAAGTACAAGACACTCTTAATTACTCAGTGTGAATAATTCAACTTTCTGCTTACACTACTTTAGTGGGGATTGCATGCAATAGTTAACATAACAGAGTGCCGGGCTCCCCCAGGGGTGGTGTGTGTTTCAGGCCCACACTCATTAGAGATGTGTGAATGTGTGTTTGTGTGTGTGTGTGGGGGTATCCAACCACTCTACTCTGGTAGGTGGTGCATGCAAAATGCAGCCAGTGGACGTGTTCACCCCCTGGCACTTTTTGTCTCTGGTTCGTCAAGCGTGAGAGGTCTGGGATACGTACTGTGCTCCGAGAGGGGTACAGTGCAGTCAAGTAGAAGACACACACACACACACACACACACACAGAATGAGAGATGGGGTACATCTATGTAAAATTTTGGTGGAAAATATAATTGGCCTTTCTTCGATCAATCTGACAGCATGAATAGTGGGCATTAACTTGGTCTCCATAATACACAACTAGTAGGAGTCAGTAGTCTACCACTCCTTGCAGTAATGGCCAGTTCCTCTGATGTTGTTTCAAACAGTGAATGGAGCTGAGTGGAGGTGCAGGATACTTACTTTAACCTGGGCTTCCTGCTGAGATAGACAGGCCTCTTTGAGCTGCTGAAGTATAGCATCCTGGGTAGACAGGTGTGTCTGCGCATCCCTGTAATGGTCTGCCATTTCTCCACTGTGAATACAAATACAAGTAAAAAATGAGTTGAAAACAAAGTAAATCTGTAAAAAGTTGTTTATGCAATCAGAATCAGGAGTGTAGCTACAATCAATTTCACCATCAATTAGCATATAATATGCTAACAATAAACCTACACAGCGCAGAGAAAATCTGATTATCAACAGGCATTTATTGTCATAATCTTTTGGGACCTTATAGTCCCTCACAGAGTGACATTCACTGGGCCATGTGGTTCGTACTGGGGTACGGATGTAAAAATCCCACAAAATCTGCTGTTGGCGCCCATTCAAATTAGACTCAGAGTTGCCTTCTTAAATCTTGTTCATTCTCTTAAATGACTGTTTTCTCATGAGCTGGGAATGTTGTTTGAAATGTCTGAGACAACATACTTTAGTGATATCGTTATCAACCTACTCCATACCCCTTAAGAAAATGCATTTTCATCTCTAGCATTCACTGGTTGAAGTTGAAGTAACTTTTGAATGTAATGGAGTTGACTGGTGAATATGACAAGAATACAGTGCCTTCAGAAAGTATTCATACCCCTTGACTTATTCCACATTATGTCGTGTTACAGCCTGAATTCAAAATGGATTCAATATATTTGTTTCTCACCCATCTACACACAATACCCCATAATGACAAAGTGAAAATATATTTTCGAAATGTTTGCTAATTTATTGAAAATTGAATACAGAAATATCTCATTTACATAAGTACTCACACCCGAGTCAATACTTTGTAAAAGCACCTTTGGCGACGATTACAGTTGTGAGTCTTTCTGTGTAAGTCTCTAAGAGCTTTGCACACCTTGTGCCTCATTTATCAATTATTTGTGGGCACAAGTCTGTACGTAAACCATACGTTGGATCATTTCCACGTGAAGTGTGAGATTTATCAATATGAACATTTGCTTGAGAGTGTGCATAAATGTACATGACTATCCGTATGCACAGTGCCAAATAATGGAATAAGTGAATTGCTTGTCAAGTGTAGCCTAGTGAATGGGAAAAATATGCTGCATGGTGATTTTATTTAACATTGTGACTAGGGTTGCACATTTTGGGGAATATTCAGGAGGTGGAAACTTTCCATGGGAATTAATGGGAATATATGGAAATTAATGGGAATTAACAGAAATATATGCAAATTAATATTAATACCATTTAAATGTTGTTTCTTGCATTGTATATACACTGCTCAAAAAAATAAAGGGAACACTTAAACAACACAATGTAACTCCAAGTCAATCCCACTTCTGTGAAATCAAACTGTCCACTTAGGAAGCAACACTGATTGACAATAAATTTCACATGCTGTTGTGCAAATGGAATAGACAAAAGGTGGAAATTATAGGCAATTAGCAAGACAAGAGAGAGATGATTGACTTGGAGTTACATTGTTTGTTTAAGTGTTCCCTTTATTTTTTTGAGCAGTGTATTTACCATATCATATGGGACAGAAACATAAACATTTTACCTTAACATAAGTAGACATAATTGCAAATGCTTAAATCCTTCCAATAGAAATAAAACAAAACTATTTAGTTACGAATTTAACTTTAATTAAATGAGTTGACTCTTCAAATGGATGATTTCACTGACAACAAAATATATAGAATTTTGAATGAACCCCAACTATATCACATCTCCCAAAAACGTTTTCAACATACATCTGTAAAATTAGAGTCTAGAAACTAAAGATTTGTTTGTCTTCCTCTCAGGCTTCCATGTTCTTT
>NC_036850.1:15872920-15879096 GCF_002910315.2 Salvelinus sp. IW2-2015
CCCCCAATAAAGGATGTGGTTCTGCAGGTGGTGACACAGACCACTTTCTCAGTCCTCTATGCTTCCTGGCTGATGTTTTGGTCACTTTTTGAATGCTGGCGGTGCTTTCACTCTATGAGTAGCATATGAGACGGAGTCTACAACCCACACAAGTGGCTCAGGTAGTGGCAGCTCTATCCAGGATGGCACATCAATGCGAGCTGTGGCAAGAAGTGTTTGCTGTGTCTGATCAGCGTAGTGTCGCAGCATGGAGGCGCTACCAGGAGACAGGCCAGTACATCAGGAGACGTGGAGGAGCCCGTAGGAGGGCAAACACCCAGCAGCAGGACCGCTACCTCCGCTTTGTGCAAGGAGGAGCACTGCCAGAGCCCTGCAAATGACCTCCAGCAGGCACAAATGTGCATGTGTTCAGCATATGGGTTCCCAAGGGGTCTGAGGATCTCATCTCGGTACCTAATGGCAGTCAGGCTACCTCTGCCGAGCACATGGAGGGCTGTGCGGCCCCACAAAGAAATGCCACCCCACACCATGACTGACCCACCGCCAAACCGGTCATGCTGTGGAGGATGTTGCAGGCAGCAGAACGTTCTCCACGGCGTCTCCAGACTCTGTCACGTCTGTCACATGTGCTCAGTGTGAACCTGCTTTCATCTGTGAAGAGCACGGGCGCCAGTGGCGAATTTGCCATCTTGTGGTTTCTCTGGCAAAATGCAAAAGTCCTGCACGGTGTTGGGCCTTGAAGCACAACCCCCACCTGTGGACGTCGGGCCCTCATACCACCCTCATGGAGTCTGTTTCTGACCGTTTGAGCAGACACATGCACATTTGTGGACTGCTGGAGGTCATTTTGCAGGCTCTGCAGTGCTCCTCCTTGCACAAAGGCGGAGGTAGCGGTCCTGCTGCTGGGTTGTTGCCCTCCTACGGCCTCCTCCATATCTCCTGATGTACTGGCCTGTCTCCTCTGGTAGCGCCTCCATGCTCTGGAAACTACGATGACAGACACAGCAAACCTTTTCCACAGCTCGCATTGATGCCCCTTGGATGAGCTGCACTACCTGACCACTTGTGGGTTGTAGACCTCCGTTCATGCTACCACTAGAGTGAAAGCACCGCCAGCATTCAAAAGTGACCAAAACATTAGCCAGGAAGCATAGGAACTGAGAAGTGGTCTGTGGTTCACCACCTGCAGAATTCTCTTCCTCTCCCTGGACCTCCTCAATGTCCACCTCTTGAACATCAGACTCTGAGGCATCATCTTCACTGTCACTTTCCAACCTTGTTGAGGATGGCTCGTTGTCAAAAAGCCTCAAAGTTCCCCAGAGGCCACCAATTGTTCAACCCTTGTATTGGTCAGCCAGTTGCGTGCTTTGAGGCTTTTTGAGCCTGACAACGAGCCATCCTCAACAAGGTTGGAAAGTGACAGTGAAGATGATGCCTCAGAGTCTGATGTTCAAGAGTTGGACATTGAGGAGGTCCAAGTTCATGAATTTATTACTGCTGAAGTGAAAGCCATCCTCACTTGGGGAATGCTGCTTTTTAGTTAGCTTTGCGACAGTATCAAAATTAAATTTCGGATTGTTCTTATTTTCCTCAATTAAGTTGGAAAAATAGGATGATCGAGCAGCAGTGAGGGCTCTTCGATACTGCACGGTACTGTCTTTCCAAGCTAGTCGGAAGACTTCCAGTTTGGTGTGGCGCCATTTCCGTTCCAATTTTCTGGAAGCTTGCTTCAGAGCTCGGGTATTTTCTGTATACCAGGGAGCTAGTTTCTTATGACAAATGTTTTTAGTTTTTAGGGGTGCAACTGCATCTAGGGTATTGCGCAAGGTTAAATTGAGTTCCTCAGTTAGGTGGTTAACTGATATTTGTCCTCTGACGTCCTTGGGTAAGCAGAGGGAGTCTGGAAGGGCATCAAGGAATCTTTGTGTTGTCTGAGAATTTATAGCACGACTTTTGATGCTCCTTGGTTGGAGTCTGAGCAGATTATTTGTTGCGATTGCAAAAGTAATAAAATGGTGGTCCGATAGTCCCAAGATTATGAGGAAAAACATTAAGATCTACAACATTTATTCCATGTGACAAAACTAGGTCCAGAGTATGACTGTGACAGTGAGTAGGTCCAGAGACATGTTGGACAAAACCCACTGAGTCGATGATGTCTCCAAAAGCCTTTTGGAGTGGGTCTGTGGACTTTTCCATGTGAATATTAAAATCACCAAAAATGAGAATATTATCTGCTATGACTACAAGGTCCGATAGGAATTCAGGGAACTCAGTGAGGAACGCTGTATATGGCCCAGGAGGCCTGTAAACAGTAGCTATAAAAAGTGATTGAGTAGGCTGCATAGATTTCATGACTAGAAGCTCAAAAGACGAAAACGTCATTTTTTTGTTGTTGTAAATTGTAATTTGCTATCGTAAATGTTAGCAACACCTCCGCCTTTGCGGGATGCAACGGGGTAATGTGTAATGTGTAATGTGAGGGTAGGACTCCTCCACTTTAGACCAAGCAGCCTTCATGTTCGCAGCATTGTCTGTCACTAGTGCAAATACCTTCTGTGGTCCAAGGTCATTGATGACTGCATTCAGCTCATCTGCAATGTAGAGACCGGTGTGTCTGTTGTCCCTTGTGTCTGTGCTCTTGTAAAATACTGGTTGAGAGGTGGAGATGATGTAGTTAATTATTCCTTGCCCACGAACATTCGACCACCCATCAGAGATGATTGCAATACAGTCTGCTTTCTTTATGATTTGCTTGACCTTCACTTGAACTCTGATGAACTCTGTATCCAGCAAATGAGTAGATAAAGCATGTCTGGTTGGAGGGGTGTATGCTGGGCGAAGAACATTCAGAAATCTCTTCCAATATACATTGCCTGTGAGCATCAGAGGTGAACCAGTTGCATACACAGCTTGAGCAAGACATTCATCAGCATCTCTGACTATGTTCCTCCATTGCATCAAAAACACGTCTGATTCCAGGAGGACCATGAGCTGTTGCTATCGATAAGGTGTCTGATTCATAATTTTCACCTCGAATAGAAGTTGAGGGACTTTTGTCAGAGGTTGCTTGTTGTGAGCGCTGAGGGAACTTTATGCACATGGCCAGATGATTCTGCATCTTTGTTGCATTCTTCACATATGATTTGGCATAGTATTTGCAAATGTACACAGCTTTTCCTTCTACATTAGCTGCAGTGAAATGTCTCCACACATCAGATAGTGCCCGTGGCATTTTCCTGTAAAGATTAGAAAAAAAATTGTAAAAAAAAAAATATATACAATTCCATGTACAGATAAATAGTTAAGCAGTTAGATTAAAACAACTCCTTTGTAAGATACATGTTTTAAAATGAAACATGTATGAAACAGGTGAATTAACACTCCTCAGTTAGCAGGCTCAAGCAAGCTAAAACCTACATGGTAGCAAAAGCTTACTAGCAGAAATTGTTAACAAGTTAAAAATGATTTAAACACACTTTTCTGTAAGCTACTATTTACTAGTTAACAAAAAATCATGTATCTCATATAAAATATATTCACCCCACCCAGTATTGTAATCAAAACTTACCAGAAAGCATGTAGTCCTTGGCTCAGACAGTGTAGTAGTTCTTGAGAATCAGCTGTACATGTGATGGAAGAGTGCACTGCACATGTGATGGGAGAATGCACTGTGCATGCAGAGGGTTGCAATTCCATTGAATTGAGGATAGTTTAACCAAAATATGCCACAAGACCTAGAATTGCCTTATGTGTATCCCACAAAAAAGGTTCACTGTTATAAGCTAACTTTTATGATGAATTTAAGCAAAATTCCCAAAAATCCAGGGCATAACTTCCCATGAAAAATTTCCAGAAAATGTCCTTAAATTTACAGGAAAGTTTGAAACCCTTTCGAATCCTAATTTTTCTATTTCATTGTATTTAAATTGTGAATGCATGCAACACATCTTGACAGGCTATAGGCCTATCACATAATATGACCACATCAGTGCATTTGTTACAATAATATTCCATATAAAGTACAGTAATTTGTTCAATTAAAAGCAAATGTGAAAGTGAAACAATTGTTGAAATACTATAAAAGACTGAGATAATGGGAAATGGAATGAGAGATGGCTGACCTTGCTCTGTTGGAAGATTTGGCACACGCAGGATTTCACAGAGAATGCGTTTTTAGAGACAGGCGGGACTTTTTTGCAGAAAGTACGGATTGGCTCATTAGATATCTTTTCCCAAAACCAATCATATAGGATTTTTGGGCAGATTTAATACCTGTTTTAGAAAGGCAAACACATGCCATTCCGGTGCACATCAAAGTGCTATCCACCCTCTGTTTTTTCAGCAGGAGCTTGCCAATCGGCATCTCAGATCCCTCGATGAGCCAATGTTTTGGATGCAATCATCAGCAAAGCAAACTGTACCATACAATTTCTATACACCATCGCATGGATGGCTTATTGGTGAGTGTTGCCTACTCATTTGAAGTACAGTGGGGCAAAAAAGTATTTAGTCAGCCACCAATTGTGCAAGTTCTCCCACTTAAAAAGATGAGAGAGGCCTGTAATTTTCATCATAGGTACACTTCAACTATGACAGACACTTTGACACTAGCACCTCTATGTCAGTCTCAGAAATGTTTTTTTTGGGTTGCATTTCATGGTACCGCGTTGTATATTCCCCACGGGCTTTAAAGGGTTGATTTTGACCACATACAGTTAAATAGGGCTGTTTCGAGATGCAAATAGCCAAGGTCGTGCACAAGCACGGAGGCTGAGAACAACTGGTATTTATCAATGGTTATCTCCTAGCGGTGTGTGTATGACGCTTGTAGGATTGTGTGATAAATATCCATTCCGTTCGTAAGTAGAATTTTAGAATAGTTTTTATGCAATATTGATAAATGAGGCCCCAGGATTATACAATATTTGCCCATTATTATTTTTTAAATTCTTCAAGCTCTGTCAAGTTGATTGTTGATCTTTACTAGACAGCCATTTTCAAGCCGATTTAAGTCAAAACTGTAACTAGGCCACTCAGGAACATTCAATGTCATCTTGGTAAGCAAATTCTGTGTAGATTTGGCCTTGGTGTTTTAGGTTATTGCCCTGCTCTTTATGTACATATTCTTTATCCCTTTACACTTATGTGTGTATAAGGTAGTAGTTGTGGAATTGTTAGGTTAGATTACTCGTTGGTTATTACTGCATTGTCGGAACTAGAAGCACAAGCATTTCGCTACACTCGCATTAACATCTGCTAACCATGTGTATGTGACAAATAAAATTTGATTTGATTTGATTTGATGAAAGGTGAATTCGTCTCCCAGTGTCTGAACAAGGTTTTCATCTAGGATTTTGCCTGTGCTTAGCTCTATTTCATTTATTTTTATCCTAAAAAACTCCCTAGTCCTTAATGATTACAAGCATACCCATAAAATGATGCAGCCACAACCATGCTTGAAAATATGAGAGTGGTACTCAGTGCCCCAAACATAATGCTTTGTATTCAGGACAAAAAGATAATTTCTTGGCCACATTTTTAGCAGTATTACTTAAGTGTCTTGTTGCAAACAGGATGCATGTTTTGGAATATTTTTATTCTGTACAGGCTTCCTTCTTTTCACTCCGGCATTTAGGTTAGTATTGTGGAGTAACTACAATGTTGTTGATCCATCATCAGTTTTCTCATATCACAACCATTAAAATTTGTAACTGTTTAAAAATCAGGACTCAAGATGAAATCCCTGAGCAGTTTCCTTCCTCTCCGACAACTGAGTTAGGAAGGACGCCTGTATCTTTGTAGTGACTGGGTGTATTGATACACAATTCCAAAGTGTAATTAATAACTACACCATGCTCAAAGGGATATTAATCTTTTTTCTTTCCCATTCACCTCTTAAAACTTCTTAGGGCTGCAATCCCGTTAACGGGATCGATATGACAACAGCCAGTGAAAGTGCAGGGCGCCAAATTCAAACAACAGAAATCTCATAATTAAAATTCCTCAAGCATACAAGTATTTCACACCATTTTAAAGAAACTCTTCTTGTTAATCCCACCAGTGTCCGATTTCAAAAAGGCTTTACAGCGAAAGCACCACAAACGATTATGTTAGGTCACCGCCAAATCACAGAAAAACACAGCCATTTTTCCAGCCAAAGACAGGAGTCACAA
>NC_036850.1:15880186-15902909 GCF_002910315.2 Salvelinus sp. IW2-2015
CACCCTTCAAACCAACACTGACTGGAAATGGATTTAATAGGTGACATCAATAAGGATCTAGCATTTCACTAGTGGTGTAACGACCGTAGTTGATCCGCTGATCCGGACAATCCACCCCCACGGTTCGGCACGCATGTGAACCGCAGATCCAATTGAAAGTTTAACCATCATGTCTGAAATTTAACCGTTGACTTTTTAAAGTAATAATGCCTTAAATCTCGATCAGATACCAGTGAAAAAGATAAAGAACAAGACAGATGTGTGCTGTGTTTACTCTGAAGCCTGAAGGCTCGATGTGATATTTAAAAAAAGTAGTTGTGTGTACTGTTCACGTGAATGGGGCCTGTTGAATCCCAACGAATCAATCCTGGATGCTCGCGTAGCAAAAAGCAAAGAAGAAAAAAGAGCAGTGACAGCCATGGCTAGCGGAGGAGCTGAAGAACTGGAAAAGCCTCCCGCTTCATTTAAGTCTCATGTATTGGAGCATTTTGGCTTCCCTGTCAAATATGATGACGGAAGAAGGGTGGTGGACAACACCGTTACGATGTGTAGGCATTGTGCCACAAGAAAGCCGTATGATCATGGAAATACATTGAGCATGGCCACACATTTAAAGCATCATCACCCTGGTGAAAATCAAAATTGTCAACGAATTATCCAAGGCATCCTCTGTTGCCCTCACCACAGACGGGTGGACCTCCATGACAACGGAAAGCTACGTGACTGTGACTGCTCACTACACCACAGATGGGAGATGTGAAGTCCGGTGCTACAGACACGCCCTCTATGAGAGTTGCACAGGCACAAATCTGGCGCAGGTACTGCTAGGAGCAGTAGCAGAGTGGAAGCTAGAGAGGCCCAATAGCAAAAACCCAATCACCACAGATAATGCCAAGAACCAAGTAAATGCAGTGATAGAGGCTGGACTGGGGCCACAGATAGCTTTCTTTGCACATGTGATCAATGTAGCATCCCAAAGGGGAATCTCAGTGAACCAGATGGACCGCCTCCTTGGGAGAATCAGGAAGGTGGTTTCCTTTTTCCACCGAAGCACAACAGCCGCTCATGTGCTTAAGACCAAGCAAGAAACGTTACAGCTACCGACCCACAAGCTCATACACCATGTCACAACAAGATGGAACTCCACTTCTGACATGTTGGAGAGCTATCATGAGCAGCAGGCAGCTGTGTACTCTGCACTGACAGACAAGACCCTGAAAAAAAATAAAGACATTGTCACCTTGTCTGATGATGACGTGAAGGTGGCAGAGGAGGTCCTCCAGGTGCTCAAACCCCTCAAAACGGTTACAGCCCTATTGAGCACTGAAACTGCACCGTCTGTGTCCATGATCCTACCTCTGAAAACAAGGATTCTACAATCCATGGCCCCAAGTGAGGAAGACAGCACCATCACTAGAGATGTCAAGGCTGCCATTAGAGAGGACCTGAACCCCAGATACCCCCCTAATGTACAGGACTACCTTCATAGATGTACTGCACTGGATCCAAGGTTCAAGTCCCTGTCTGTTCAAGTCCCTGTGTCTCCTAGACCCTGCCCTACACCGGAGGACATACAGTGATCTCACCACTGAGACTGTGGCCACTGAAGAGGTCAAATAAAAATAAGAGTGAATTACTTAAATAATAAATATACTGTAGTCTAATCGTAGTCTATGCTAGTGCTATTAGAATCATCCATTTTTTATTTAGAATATTAATGGATTTTATTAAATGTTATTGCCACAATTATAGTTCTATGAAATATGAAAATAAATAATTAGTTAGTTTAATAGATCAAGTCATTTCTGCGGGGTCAAGCCACAGAGCCGACAGGAGCAGACTCAGAGGCATCTCCTCCACAAAATAATTTGGCCATGAAGGAGCTTTTCGGGGAGACCTTTGCGAGCAAGGACACAGGCAAGACGTTTGCCAACACCATCAAAGAGGAGGTGGCATCCTACAAGGCAGCAAGCAGCATTCCAGTAAATGGTGATCCGGTTGGCAAGACGCTACCTGGCTGTGCCTGGCACTTCATCTCCTAGCGAGAGGGTGTTCTCCACGGCAGGGGACATAGTGACTGTAAAGAGGTCTCCCCTCTCCCCAGACTATGTAGACGTCCTCATCTTTTAGAAAAGTAATGTGAAGTTATAAGCTCAGGTCTGCTTTGCTTTATTTTTGTACTTTTTGGATGATGTGGACACAGACAATTTTTTCATTCACCATTGTTCAAAAGAAGAAGGTATCTTCTAAAGCAAGTTCCTTGCTTTAAGTGTTCTTTAAGTAATAAATGGAAAGCAAAGTTATATTTGACTCCGAAAAATTATCCGATCCGTGACTCAAAACCGTGATCTGATCCGAACCGTGAATTATGTGATCCCTTGCACCACTAGCTTTCACCTAGTCAATCTGTCATGGAAAGAGCAGGTGTTCCTAATGTTTTGTACACTCAGTGTAGATCATTCACAACATTTGGATGGGAGATATAATCCAGTATAGCAAAATAAACAATATAACTATGTGTGTCGTTATTGCTTGAAATCAGGCTCAGCTGCACTGCTTTCATTGGGGAAAGATTGCTTCCGTCCCATGCTCCTCCCCTGCCCACTTGCGTGAATTTAGTTGAAAACATAACTTTGCAGAGGGAACCTATTCTAAAAATGGTTTAGAAATAGTAACATTTGTTCAAATCAGTGTTCTACCTGAATTCAGGCCCTGACAACTGATGAGATTCAGATAGAAGTTGAAAAATATATTGGATAGTTTTAGAGAAATACTGACCTTGAGATTATAAAAAATATCAATCATGATAACATGGGGTGATGAAGGCCAATAGAAAGCTCAATTCAAACACAGTTTTCCCTTGCCTGTAACCCTGAAGTTTCAAGTGTCTTTAAACCTTGAAAAACCACATGGAACTTTGCTAGCTAACTGGCTAAGAGGAAGGGTCAAGAGGACTGTAGAGTGAAACCAGGGATGCATAGTACAGCCATCACTCTCTAACCTCATCCATTCACAGCAGCAGGTCCTACTACAGAGCTGAATGAGGTGGGGTGGGATATTCACTCCGGGCTTTTGTTCACCATGTTAACCGGGGACCTGTAGGAGTCCTTTACCCGGCCTAGCCGAAACATGCCACAGTGCCCTTATCAAGTACAATGACTAAGAGTGTCTGACTGGCTGCTTCAAATGAGAAATGGAACTCGCCAAGGCCTCGGATCCTATCAGCACATCAACCTCCTACATCAAGCATTCGGGTGGTTGGAAGAACGATGGCCGGGTATTGTCGTTTTACAGTGAGGGTTTATATATACACATGTATATAAATATAAAGTCAACTCAGAAAGCTGTGTGTGCATAAGATAGAGAGGGGAAAGAGAGGGAGAGTGGATGGGAAGAAGAAAGAATGAGAACACATCAGTCAGGGATAAGACACATGATGAGTGGGCCGGCCTCAAATAGGTAAACAAATCAATCATGTGTGATAAGTGTGGACTTTATCAGGGCTGGGCAAGGCCAGACTAAAGCGTCCCTGTGAAGCCCATGGCTGAATACTGGAACAAACGGCTGCTGTTCCACAGGCCTCCACACACAGTGCTGCTCAGATTAATGGTAGTCTGGCTGGTTCCTAGCCAGGCATTTATATTAACTCTATAAACCAGGCTAGGACCATTGAAACACAACGTACCCATGGACATGGAATGGATCTGGATGATCCCACCATGATACAAGAGCAAAGACTATTGTATTCCCCATCAAAGAGTCCTATACAGCAGATGAGAGTGGTGGTTGTTTACCGGGAATGGAGGAAGGGAAATTATATCATTAGAGAGAGAGTGCAGCCTGGCTG
The DNA here is from genome assembly GCF_002910315.2 of Salvelinus sp. IW2-2015. Taxonomy (NCBI): domain Eukaryota; kingdom Metazoa; phylum Chordata; class Actinopteri; order Salmoniformes; family Salmonidae; genus Salvelinus; species Salvelinus sp. IW2-2015. The sequence goes on from NC_036850.1 coordinate 15,884,034, forward strand.
TCTTTGTGCCGTGTGCTTTTACATGGACTGCCTCCATCATTCATGGATGGGCCCATTTGTGTCTGTGTGATTTCAGGTGCTGTTACTCAGTGCGCTAAAACCTTCATGCCGCTAGAGCAAGATTGCCACTTTTATGAGAGAACATGTTGTGTTGAAATAAACGCTCGGCCTCTGATACGTACCTCAGGGTCAAAGGGCGCAATGAATGTGAAGGGGCTTTTCAATAGGGCAGCAATCAAGCCGCACTTCCCATTCATACGCCTCCATTAAAAGAGATCCACACTGGAGTGTCACTTCCAACAGCGTCTCCATTTTCCCTTCAATCGCCCAGCGCCTGTCTCTTTTCCCCATTTCTTGAGAAAGGTTTATCCTTGTTGAACACTCACTATGCAACACTTGACATTACATATCTATTATGGAATAACTATAAGGGGATGTAATTACATTGTACCGGGTATGTGAGTACAGAAGTTTAAAATTGAACCAATGTTACTTCTGTTTTCCAAGATAAATACAAAATGGTGATTGCTAAAAATGGAAGGCTAATTCCACCCTACAAAAGGTTTATTAAGTCCACCACTTATTCACAATCACAGGGGAAATGTATTATGGCTTATTCTTAAGGAAACAACATTGAAGGAAAGTTCAGCAACAAGACAGTCATAGGAAGAGCAGAAAGGAGATTGAGAATGTGACAGGGAGAAGAAAACATTCTGTTTATGTCTGCTGCGAGACTGAGCTCTTACACAATGAAATATACACTTGCTATACCAAACATTAGGAACAACTTCCTGATATTGAGTTGCACCCCCCCTTTTGCCCTCAGAACAGCTTCAATTCGTTGGGGAATTCCTCTACAAGTTGTCAAATGCGTTCCACAGGTATGCTGGCCCATGTTGACTCCAATGCTTCCCCCAGTTGTATCAAGTAGGCTGAATGTCCTTTGGGTGGTGGACCATTCTTGATACACATGGGAAACTTTTGAGTGTGAAAAACCCAGCAGCGTTGCAGTTCCTGACATAAACCGGTGCGCCTGGCTCCTACTACCATACCCCATTCAAAGGCACTTAAATATTTTGACTTGCACATTCACCCTCTGAATGGCACACAATCCATGTCACAATTGTCTCAAAGCTTAAAAATAATTATTTAACCGGTCTCCTCCCCTTCATCTACACTGATTGAAGTGGATTTAAGAAGTGACATCAATAAGGAATCATAGCTTTCACCTGGATTCACCTGATCAGTCTATGTCATGGACTTACAGATGAAGTTGGACGTTTACATACACCTTAGCCAAATACAATCAAACTGTTTTTCACAATTCCTGACATTTAATCCTAGTAAAAATTCCCTGTCTTAGGTCAGTTAGGAACACCACTTTATTTTAAGAATGTGAAGTATCAGAATAATAGTAGAGAGAATGATTTATTTCAGCTTATATTTCTTTCATCACATTCCCAGTGCATCAGAAGTGTACATACACTCTATTAGTATTTGGTAGCATTGCCAAATTGTTTAACTTGGGTCAAACGTTTCAGGTAGCCTTCCACAAGCTTCCCACAATAAGGTGGGTGAATTTTGGCCCATTCCTCCTGACAGAGCTGGTGTAACTGAGTCAGGTTTGTAGGCCTCCTTGCTCACACACGCTTTTTCAGTTCTGCCTGCAAATCTTCTAAGGATTGAGGTCAGGGCTTTGTGATGGCCACTCCAATACCTTGACTTTGTTGTCCTTAAGCCATTTTGCCACAACTTTGGAAGTATGCTTGGGGTCATTGTCCATTTGGAAGACCCATTTGCGACCAAGCTTTAACTTCCTGACTGATGTCTTGAGATGTTGCTTCAATATATCCACATAATTTTCCTTCCACGTGATGCCATCTATTTTGTGAAGTGCACCAGTCCCTCCTGCAGCAAAGCACCTCCACAACCTGATGCTGACACCCCCATGCTTCACGGTTGGGATGGTGTTCTTCGGCTTGCAAGCCTCCCCCTTTTTCCTCCAAACATAACGATGGTCATGATGGCCAAACAGTTCTATTTTTGTTTCATCAGACCTGAGGACATTTCTCCAAAAAGTACGATCTTTGTCCCCATGTGCAGTTGCAAACCGTAGTCTGGCTTTTTTCTGGCGGTTTTGGAGCAGTGGCTTCTTCCTTGCTGAGTGGCCATTCTGGTTATGTCGATATAGGACTCGTTTTACTGTGGTTATAAATACGTTTGTACCTGTTTCCTCCAGCATCTTCACAAGGTCCTTTGCTGTTGTTCTGGGATTGATTTGCACTTTTCACACCAAAGTACGAAAAGTTAATCTCTAGGAAAACGTGTCTCCTTCCTTAGCGGTATGATGGCTGCGTGGTCCCAGGGTGTTTATTCTTGCGTACTATTGTTTGTACAGATGAATGTGGTACCTACAGGCATTTGGAAATTGCTCCCAATGATGAACCAGACTTGTGGAGGTCTACAATTAATTTTTCTGAGGTCTTGGCTGATTTCTTTTGATTTTCCCATGAGGTCAAGAAAAGAGGCACTGAGTTTGAAGGTAGGCCTTGAAAAAAATCCACAGGTACACCTCCAATTGACTCAAATTATGTCAATTAGCCTATCAGAAGCTGTTTAAAGGCACAGTCAACTTAGTGTATGTAAACTTCTGTCCCACTGGAATTGTGGTACAGTGAATTATAAATTAAATAATCTGTCTGTAAACAATTGTTGGAAAATATTACGTGTCATGCACAAAGTAGATGTCCTAACCGACTTGCCAAAACTATAGTTTGTTATCAAGAAATTTGTGGAGTGGTTGAAAAATGAGTTTTAATGCCTCCAACCTAAGTGTATGTAAACTTCCGACTTCAACTGTATACAGTATTAAGCTCTTGAAACTCATGTATGTCTCCAACACAGAGTTCAAACATTCATCAGACACCTTAACAAAGAGCATCACCAGCCTGAACACCCACTTGTGGCCAAGACACTCATTATTGTTCTATTCACATAACTAGAGGCCAAAGATAAAATGCTGACTGACTGAGGGGTTCGAATAACATGGCTTCTATACTGAAGAGAAATCTAATTAACTCAACAAATGAACTGATGGCATAACACTCTAACAGCCCATCTGAAGTGCTCAATGGCTCTACTCATCTTACGAGGAGCTATATTCATATATTCATTAGCATGTTCATTTAAACTGCCGTTACTGCTGTAGTGCAGACACTGAGCCCCGCTAACGAAACACTAACTACAAACTCTTACATAGTCAACACTATGAAAGAGGTATTGAGACTGACATATAATGTCTTCCTGCTTAAATGAGTCACCAGAAGAGGCACTGTATGTGTCTGTGTACTGGCAAAGTGCTCAAAGACACATCCATATCACAAGGAAAACATAAGCCATCGTGGTAAATAATGGTTTGGTCATTTATTTTTTCTAACACACCTCTTTGATACAACATTGTGCACGTAAGTAGTGCAATAACAGCATTAAAAACATTCAAACTTGAAAACATGATGAACACTACTGAATCATTCACAGTTAATTAGGCCTGCTCCTTATTGGAATTGTGGGAGTCTACATGTTGTATACATTGATATGCTGCATCACAATACTGCTGGTTAGGATACTGTGATATTATCTACTACATTGTTTGGGATAGAATTACAGCTCAAAATTACAGCTGTAAACATATGCTGTTTGTATTATGCAGTTACTAGGGTTTAGGATTTTATTTGTATACTTATTATTTTTATTTAATTTAACCTTTATTTAACCAGGAAGGGCTCATTGAGATTTGATATCTATTTTTCAAAAGCGTCCTGGCCAAGATAGGCAGCACCAAGTCATTACACTATTACAGACAACATGAAAAACTACAGGTACTAAAAAAAAAACACAGAATTCACAGGAGTATAACAAAATCATAAAACAGCAAATTAAGAACATTGACAGGTCAGGGAATCAGCCTCAATCGGGACAAGTTCTGTTGCAAAAGCAGCAGCTACTCTCCCTGGAGTCCACACAAAAGCACAAAACATGACATAATACAGAACCTTAATAGACAACAACAGCTTAAGGACAGAAATACATACATTTTAAATATACTAGCAAGCACAAAACCTAAGCAAACTGCAATCATACATTATTTTGTGTCTCTTTGGTCCGTTCGTGCATTGTTATTCGTATCATCAAGTGTGCTTGTGAAATAGTTGAGAAACTTGGTGATCAAGACCTCCAAACACACAGTTTGAATCTAAAGCTAAGGTGGGCCTATTTCCGAAACAAAGTATCCTTTTGAAAGCCCAATGTCATGTCTTTCCGTTTCTGTCTCTCTCCCATTTCCCTTTAAATGCAGTTTTCTTTGCTTTCCCAAATGCCCTGATATTTTTATTTCAGTCTGTGGATATATACAAGTGGCAATGGCAGGCCACTCAGCTGTCCTGTACAGACCTCCAACAGAACTTCAAACCAAAGTTAAATCAGATTATAAATTGCTTTTCTTTGGCTTTTTCAGAGAATTAAATGACATTCTATTCCTGTTTGATGAGAGCACAAGAAGTGTGGAGGTATTTTCAGGGCTTTAAATCTCGTTTCTCACTTATGCCAGAATAGCTCCTCACGTCAGTTCAACACATAAATAAAAAGAAGAACAACTATTTCACTGACAGGGGCCAGGTGAAAATAATGTGCCAAATAAAATAACGAGCAATGTGACTCTGTCACATAGGCTACAGTACATTAGATTTTTTTTAAACAGGGCAACTAAACTGTGAACTAACAATTGCTGGTCTCGTTAGAGAAAATGAGGGCGAAATGGATTTAAAAAATACAAACCTAGTTATATTTGACATTGCTAATTTAGCCAATGACTACTACTCTGAGTTTGTATTGTCAATTATAGTCTCAATTGCACTTTGCGATTTAACTACATGAACACTTGGGAAATGTAAAGGAAAAAACAAACACTACAAATGCCATTTGTTATACATTGCTCTTGATGACCTGCAGCTGATATTCAGAACATGTGCGTTGGTGTGAATATTCAACATTTCATTGAGAATCTCATTATCATGCATGTGAATAATGAAAGGTCTGAGCGGCATAATTAAGCCAGTAGTTAAACGCTGATTCCTGATATAATTGCGATTGCAAAGAAAAACACATACGTACACACAGAAAATCTTTCCAATTACACTGCGCCAATATACACAAAGCAAACAAATGTGAATCAGAAACGATAATTGAGAGCAGCGATGAATTAAATGGATACGGATAATGATCACGGCGCTCTAATTAACAGTGGCTGTAGCAGGATCCGAAGGCTGTAAGTACAGTATAGCCTAGCGAGTGACAGTCCAAGCCCGAGCCATGGGCACACACAGCACGGATAAGGAGAAGCAAAGCCAATATTCCCATGGAAGAATCTTCTGTCCATCCCATACTGAGATCTGATCACTGCAATAGAGAATCCTGCACTGCCTGGAGTCAAGGTGACACACCCTGTGTGAGTGTTTGAGCTGTATACCAGAAAGCCATCACACACTCACACACACACACACTGCGGTGCCCGCACCATCTCTGAACTCTACAATGCTTAGCTGATATCAGGAAAGTAGAGAGGAGTAGGCAGCAGATGCCCCTGGGCTCAGTGGGAGGCGGGCACACTGGTCCTGTGTGTGATGGGGGGTTATGTCCTGGCACACATACACACACCGTCCCCAGCTGCCATCCATCCATTCATCCGTGTGTGGGACTCATACAAAGAGAGGAAAAGCCACCAAGTCGCCAGCAAGAAGACAAGGACAAAAAAAAGAGGTCTGGAGGCCCTGAGGAGAAATGTATTTTTCAAACACAGCGAAACCGTCCAAAGTTTGTCTCTCTCCGCCCAACACCGTAGTGCAGAAGTGGGCGTGTTTTTCTCCAACGCATGTCGTCTGTGGCTTTCTGTCTCTTCAACAATGTGGTATTGTCAATTCAGACAGTAGCCACAGATCAAGTATGCAAAACAGGCTGGTGATTACAAAAACCCGGGGTGAGGAAAAAATCAGGGACAGAAGCCTGAGGAGGAAAAGGCTCAGATCAGACAACATGGATGCTTCTGGGATTTCTCCTAGTTCTGGTCCGGGTTGTAGCAGCGCTGAGGTGAGGAGGACTTGGCTGGGCTGGGTTGACATGTTGCAGCCCTGGGTACTGGAGGCTGTGTGGAGGGGAGCCCACACACATGCCTTCAGATGCAGCCTCTCTCTCCCTCTTCTCTCCTCTCCATCCCGGCCGGCGCTGTTCTGTCTTCTTCAGACTGACTCCTGAGGAAACCCTCCAGATGAGGATTAGCTATCAGCTCCTGTGACAGGCAGAAATCTCAACTCCAAAAAGCGGGCATCAAAGAAAAGCCAGAAGAGGCAGGACCATATTCTCTCACAAAGACAAAACAAAAGTCAAAAAGCACAGGGGCTCCCCGTCACCCGGCCCACATTAGTGTCCCTTCATTTCTTATAGAAAATGTGCTTCTGCTACTGTTCCTTTGTAAAGGGGGTTTATGTGCCCCTCTCACCATGTCTTCCATCACACCAACCCTCCCCTTCCCTTCCGTAGCCTGCCTCCTTATCCCCCATCAGTCTGCCAGCCATGGTACACACAGCCACCAACCCTTTTGTGAGAATAGAGTGTGCTTGTTTTGTATGGGTATGGTTTGTGTGAAACTGTGTGTGTCTGTGCCAGCCTGGAGAGGAGGGGAGAAGAGAGGGTGTAGAACAAAAATATCCTCTTTGTAAGTTATGGGAACACTGAGACAGACGCAGGAGCTCATAAATTATATGCTTCATTTGCATATTCCTGGCGTTAGACATTATGCAAATAGCATTTAATTTGCATAATGGATGCCTCTTGTTGCCTCAGTTGCCTCATGCTCCTTTTTATTTAATAATGGGAAAAAAACTAAAGGCTGTGAAAGAGGAGAGAATAGCGTGATTCAGCCCCGTGGAGTGGTGTGCCAGCGCCCGTCTCACCATCCTATCGCAGCCTCCCCAAAACGCCAGCGCCAGACAGAGCCGCTGCGAGGGATCTCGCCGCCCCACCAAAAGACAGAACAGGGAAAAGAGTCAACACTAAGAACATCAGCAATTAAACAGCTTACGACCAGACCCATATCAAATCTAAACACAGGCTGGGAGAGAGGGGAATGATAGACTACAGGAGCTAGCCTACTGTATATCCTGAGACACCTGGTAACCTGGTAACCTGGCTGTGTGTGTGTGTGTGTGTGTGTGTGTGTGTGTGTGTTGTGGTGTGTCTGTGTGTGTTGTGTGTGATGTGTGTGTTGTGTGTGTGGTGTGTGTGCTGTGTCTGATGTGTTGCTGTGTCTTAATGAGTCTGTCTTACCTTGACTATAATGCGAGCAGCAGCCTGCTAATTAACGGCACCTTGGCAGACCCCTTCAGAGGGAGGGGGGCATATTATTAATAATTTCAAACCCGCTCTGTCTCTCGTTTTTAACCTCATCGAAGTTCCGTTGCAGAACGACGACCAGAAAAAAATTTAAGACAAGAAAGCGTGGTGGCCCAAGATAATTACCTAAATCAAATATGACAGACGTAAGCTAATTCAGGCTAATTCTCACGAGGCTCCAACGAAAGCGCTAACGACAAAGAGAGAAAATGATAATTACCGCACGGGTACATTAAGGAGCGCTATTAGAAAAACGGCCCAAAAAACATGGCGCAATTTTATTTACAACTTTGATTCGTTATCCATTTTAATCCTCGAAGGTTCGTCTGAAAAAAAATGGCGAAAACAGCTAAACAGGATGTCATAGAAAAAGAGTTTGGAAAAGCAAGACAGGACAGGAGAGTTGTATCTGCTGTTGGTGTGAAAGTGTGTTAGTTTAGAGACAGAAAAGAGAGAGAGGGTACGAGAGAGTGGAGCAGAGCAGGAGTGAAAAAGGGATGGCAAAGAGGGTAGATAGAAAAAGGGGTGGGAGGTGGTTGCGAGGATGACTTTGACGATTATTTATATACAAAATTGCCATTGCAACATCCTCGTGTGGGATCAACAGCAAAACGTCAAACTGCGATCAGCTATAGTCCAATAAGCAGCCTGAGATCCTCCCAGTGTACAGTGGGTAGGGCACTGCTCACATCACGTCATATAACACTACACTACACCAAAGCTGGCTGGCTCAGGGCTGGCTAGGTCTCTGCTCCCTCTACTAGCACCAGCCAACTTGGGAGGCTAAGCTAGGGCAAGGCAGAGGCACAGACGGCTGCCAGGCACGAGGGGCACGGGCTCGCGACACACAGCTAGGCCAGCTATGGGAGATGTTAAGAGCAATAATTCAGCTTTTAGAGCAAATAACCCGTATGTAGAATTAAGTGCAAGCCTATAGAACAAAAGGGGGATTCGGGCGGAGAAGAAGGGGAGGGTACAGAAGGGAGACAGAAGAAGAGGTGTGGCGACGCGAGAGAAACAAACAGCGATGCAGATGATGGCAAGAGAAAGCTGGCACAGTTGCATCCATTCAGTAGGTGCCCATGGCGACGTCGCGTTCGCTCTCGGGGGTAGGCGCGAGAGTAGACAGAGAGACGAAAAGACCCCCGCCTGATTTGTAGCTTAGCCATGCAGGGTGGGAATTGATTGGTAGGGTGCGGTGTTTTACAAATCAGTAGAAGTTTTGAGTGCGGATGCGGATGGGGTTCTGGAGCTAAGGCTCACGTCACCGCGCAGAGGAGAAGAGGAGAACATCTGCCTGCCCCAGTTTAACAGAAGAAAAGAGCCTTCAGACGACCAGGAAGAGAAGAGCGGCGCACCTGGAGGAATTTCAGGGACACCTTGAGGGTTGGTATGAGCGCTTGGCATAGCATGTGCAAGGAGTGCGGGAGACGTATCGGCTTGAAAACAAAAAAACAAAAGACGATAGGTGGCCCACAGCGCAGGATGCCAGGGGCTGGCGAAGGAGCCAGGACCAGGGCAGATGAAGGAAATGGGCTCTGCCACAAGGGACTGGTGGGGGAAGTGGACATTTGTAGAACAACCAACACAGAGAAAACTTGCAGTGTGGTGTTGTTCCTAGAGATGACTGGGGGGGGGACAAAAATAAGCGCCTCCCTCTCTTCTTCTCTCTCTCTTGCGCCTCCCTTCTCAAGCACAAACCCCCTGTGCCAGGCCAACCAACCAGCCAGACAGGCAGCGTACGCCATGCCAACCTAGCTCATCGGCAGTCACGGCGCACCCTAGGAAAAACACAGGCGATGAAAAGGCACCATTGTCTATCTGGAAGCGTGCGTTTACGATTTGCGGGAAGTCACCGCTTCTGAGATGCCCGAGGAGCGGCGGTGATTTCGGTACCCACGATCTTTCGAGAGGTGTACCAGCGGAACGCGCGGTGGCATCTGTCGCGGAAAAATGGAAGGGGCGAAGAATTTGGTACACAACGATCAAGAGCAAATCAACACGATTGGCGCACCCGTCGCGGGCGTCCTTGGCAAAGATAAAGAAAGCCAAGTGCAACACAAAGACCATCAAGTGCTTCAAATGGCTAATTAGAACAACAAAAGTTTGCTCTGTTAATTAGCGCGACGGACGAAAATGAAAGGAACGGGAAAGATTACAAAACAAAACAAAGCGGGGCGGAAACCAAGACAAAACAAAAGCGGCAAGCTGTTCTGTGGGGAGGGAGGGTGTGAAGCTCGGTGCCTGTGCTAACCCCCCCCCCCATCCCCCCACCACACCATTTTCCTCCAGCTCCCACCAAGCTGGCTGGCAGGCACTGCGGTGAGGAATGTCTACCATGGCACTGCTGACCTGCCTCCCTGCCGCAGAGGCTGCCCAACCTGCCAATCGCACTGCCCTGCCAGCCACAAGAGGGGAGGGAGGAAGAAAGGACCTGAGGACTGTGCCAAGCGTCTCAACAGCAGCTGTTTACAAAAGACACACACACACAAAAAAGAAAAAAAACTGCAAACATGAGGATGCCATACTAATGAACCGCCAACACAAAATATAATCAGCAGACAGACAGGAAAATTCCATTTACTTTTCTCCTTAGCGTTCGTTTTAAATTGCACTTTTTGTTTTTCGCCAACAAAAAAACGTTATCGCTCATTCATGGTTTCCTCCAGGTGTGTGGATTTATGCGTGACAGGAAACAACTTCTTGAAAAAATTAAAAAAATTTAAAAGGCAAATACATAAAGAATAGAAAATTACTTCAGCAGCAAGCAAAGCTGTGTGTGGGTGTGTGTGTGTGTGTGTGGTGTGTGTGTGTGTGTGTGTGTGTGTGTGTGTGTGATGTGTGTGTGTGTTTGTGTGTGTGTTGTGGGTGTGTGTTGTGTGTGTGATTTATCTACATTCACAGCAATCACCAGGGAGATGAATGGCCTCAGGCTGTAGGCTCTATACAGCATCCACCAGTATGGGAACCAGACTGAGGCGAGGGGGATGCCACACAGACAACAGACATGCTGGAACAGTGGAGGGGGCAGGGGCACAGGAGGCAGGGGGACAGGAGCAGCAGCCCCGGCCACAGACACACACACTGGTGGGGTGGGGAGGGGAGGAGATACCCTACCCCAGCCGGCCTGCCTGCAGCTCCGCCAGGCGGAGGTAGGGGGGCCGTGGGAACACTTTCGACACCCCCTCACCCACGCTTTTTAGTTTGCCCCCTCCTTGCCAACCAACCAAAGGAACTACCAAACTCCACCCTTCCAGTGTTTTTATTGGCGTAAAGTGGAAGGGGTAAACTATGAGGAACAGATGCAGATGGGGTACCAACCGGTTCGGGTCGCGGGTCTTGGTACTTACGGGGTCCGGAGGAACGTTGCCGTGGTTCCCGCGAGGTCCACTGGCATCGGGCACAGAGCCAAGGATAGGCGCCGCTGCAAACAGACAGATTGGAGGGTTTCGTTAAGTTCACTAATTGCACCGGAATAATTATAACATTTAGCGAGGAAGAAATCAACATCAGCCATCACAAATGGATATCCCAAACTTTTTCCCTCTTGTTGGATTTTTGTTGGACAACAGGGCACGGTTGTGGAATATGAATAATTGAAGAAGCCATCCAAAGGGAGGGATTATAAGATCTTTGTGCTTCCTACACTGTCTTGGCATACACCACCAAGATGTCAGAGCCAGGCTGCCACCAGTAAGGATAGGCTGGTATGGATGGTGGCATCTTTTTGGGCATCTAAGCCGCGGTCGCTTAAACCGCGATCCAAATATACACAATTAACGGTTTAATTCATAATTCTGTTGTGTTTTTTCCCGTAACCTTCACGGCGGAACGCGTGTGGATATTATAATCTTACGGAGCTAATGAGGTTTGGATGATCGGCCTTTTATTTAATTCCATGGGGGATGTTAATTGCGCTACGTCTTCATTACACAAATGGATTACCAAAAAATGAGAGCTCGCAGCAGAGCATGAGGGAGAAAGGGGGGAAATTGAGAGAGAGAGATTGAGAAAGGGGGGATATTTTCCTTCCTTCTTTAATAAGACAGCATTCAAATAATGCAACACTACTCGCAAACAAGCAGAGAAAAGCTCCTGCAATGCTTGGCAATGCTAGTCTCTTCAAGTGCTATCATCTGGAATATCTGGTCTCTGCCTCCTCTCCTTTCCTCTCTGCTCTCTACAAGCTCCAGTTCCTCAGCTCTGGGTACTTTGCCTTCACTTCTCTGGATGTGGTCTTTACAAATACAGGGCGAGAAAATACTCTCCTGATTAATTTCTCTCAATTGGATATTATTTAGTGTTCTCCTATAATTGAGTATGAGCTTTGTCTCGCAGTAGTGTCTGTCGTTGGCGCCGGGCGAAGCGGAATCGGAGAGAGAGACACACAGACACTGTGGCGGGCCTGCTAATGTCTCTGTGCTTAATCATTCCTTCAGCAGAATGGTTTTATGCATATTTCATTTGCATATCATTAAATCGCTAAGGCCCATTGGTGCGAACTTGGCAGCGGAGCGAGCGAGGAGTGGAAATGGAGGAGCCCAAGTGTAAAAAAAAGAAAGAGCGAACTCATTATGTCGAGGCTATCAAAGCCGTGGCTCTGCTTATCGGCAACCTCCAATTCGTTTTTTAATTAACGTTAATTAAAAAAGTGGTGTCGCGCTCAACCTCTCCAATCGGATTAATTGAGTGTCTTCCAATCTGTGCGCAGCAAGGACTCATCCTACTCATGACGTAGTGTTGTGTGGTATGTCAAATAATATGTGATCTATGGTATACAGTCAATTTTCTGACACGACTTGGAAAAAAATGTAATCCTCTTTAATTACAGCACCTTTCACAGAATGGATTTTTCCTATTTTTTCGCCAGACGATTAGCGGAGAAACAAATCGCAAATATGTTTTCTGTGATCTCGCGATATCATTAATACAAACAAATCATGTTGACGTGCAGCGGGCATTTTACTCTTAATTATGGTTTTGACCTGTATAATGGTTAACATGTCTTACTCTGAAAGCGTGCCAGCTGCTGCTGGCAGAGGGCGGGCATCTGACGCAGGTCGGTGGTTTGTGGACCTAGGGACCAAGGGAGCTGAACCTGTCAAACACTCCGGTGACATCACGAGAAGGCGATGGAATCGCTGGGCACCTTTTGCAACCATGGATTTGTTGCCCTATGTGGGAAAAGACTAAAATCCAACCCGACCACTCCCACACATGCTACCACCCCATAACAACGACCTCCGTTGAAAAATAAATGCATTGTGTAATTTTATGCCGGCAAGATTTAATATGTCATTTGCCTGTGGACTTCTGTAATATGCCGCTGCTATATCTAATCTAGCGTACTTTACAAGGTCGATTAATCCTCTGTTTCTGTATTCCATGAAAATTCTCCCCTCAGGCCCTTCTGTCTGGCGCACTGTCCTTTTGTGTATTGAGGTAACAAAAGGGGGCAATTGGTATGGCTCGCAATATACGAACTGAATGAATGAGTTGAATTGAGGCTGTGAATGGGGCCACCACGCATCGAGAGTAGCTATCAGTCATGCATCACCCACGACACACGACACATACAACCAGATCACATCTACGCAACACACAGACACGTATCTGTCTCCACTATGGCACACGCACACACTCACACACACACAGCACACACTCATCATCACCAATAATTAGCGCGTACAGATTTGTGGAGCCGTGTTCGTCTCCCCCACCTACTGATTTCATTCGTTATGGGGCTTGTAGGTGTCGTTAAAGATACTCGTTTTATTTTATAATTTTTTTTTTAATTGTGACGCGTGACTACTTCGTCTGTCAATTTCAGTATTACATAATCCAAAGATAAAAGGTTATAATATGATACGGAAAAAGAATATTTATAGTAACTTAGTACTCTAGTTCTTTTGTATCTTGTGTGTATCATTAAATCCAGTTAATAGTTACTAAAATGTTGATGTCATGGGCGGTGATGGGGCCTTGTATAACCCAAATAAATAGGGTTTATTTTTTCCAGCTGCCGTGTCGTTTATGTCAAATAGAAAGAATGAACTTGCGGAACTCCAGATGAAAGTAAGCCCGGTGCGAGAGAGAAGCGACCGCTGCCCGCCTGTCTCGGTGCTATATTGTGGGATGCCAAAATTTTCGGCTAGAGCTTCTGGCAGGTCCGTCCCCTTGCGAGGCGAATCCCTCCAGGCCATTATGCAGAGGTAATTGATTACATAATGAGCGAGCTTTCACAGCGCCGCAGCAATTAGGCCGTGGTTTTAGTTAATCTTGAGTATGGAGAGCCGGAGCGGGTGTGTGGGCGGAGGGCGGCTACCGGCGGGGAGCATGGCTGGGCAGGAGAATCGCCGGCGTAGCATAGCGGTATCAGCTTGGCGCTCTGCGATGCCCAGCACATGCAGATGGTCGCTGGGTAGGTTCTTCCAAAAGCTTTCCCACCAGCCAGCCAGAGGAGGGGAGGTAACTGAGTGTTTTCTCTGGTTTGGCATTCAACACACACGGTGACCTGGGCCGCCGTAGTTTTAAGGAGTCATGATGTGGGTGTTGAGGGAGGAGTTTGTGTACGGGATACGGACGGCTGGCCGAACTTCGGGTGTGCGGAGCGCAGCTTAAGATGGGTGAGGGTGGGGCTGATGGGTAAGAGATAGGGGATCCCTGTATGGAGGAATGTGGACATAAATAATAGTAGTGAAACGTGGGCAAGGCAAAGCCTAACCGACAGGATGACGGTGTGCTACTGAGCGTGTCACATGGTGTAGGCATTATGCAGAGTGCTCATATTAATATGCATAAGGGGCCTCTTTATTATGCAGCAGGGCGCACCCCTTACCACTTACTAGTCCTTCCATTTCATCATTTGGTAGTCATACTGGAAACCCACCTGAGTGGCGCAGCGGTCTAAGGCACTGCATCTCAGTGCTAGAGGCGTCACTACAGACCCTGGTTCGATCCTGGGCTGTATCACAACGGGCCGTGATTGGGAGTCCCATAGGGCGGCGCACAATTGGCCCAGCGTCGTCCGGGTTAGGGGAGGGTTTGGCCGTCATTGTAAGATAAGAATTTGTTCTTAACTGACTTGCCTAGTTAAATAAAAGGTACAAAAAAAAAGTGAGGTGGTACGGTCCAGATTTCATGAGACTGGTTTCCCTTGCAAACAACATCAAACAAAACAAACCAAGCAACCTCATGGGACCCCATGAAATATGGAACAATAACCCATGAGAAAGACTGACAGTCATACAGAAAAGCCTTCTTACACAGGGGGACGACACATACAGCCTGGCACAAGAAGCCAGTGTGGTCACCATGGTGGGTGCAGAATGATGGGGTAGTGCCAGTGGCTGGCAGGCAGGGTGTGGGGAGCTTTTAGTCATTCTACCCTCCAACACCACTTGACCTTGAGAGAGAAGGTCATCTTGCTGTAAAAGTAGAGCCACTTTCCTCTGTACAGTGGCAAGAAAAAGTATGTGAACCATTTGGAAATACCTGGATTTCTGCATAATTTGGTCATCAAATTTGATCTGATCTTCATCTAATTCACAACAATAGACAAACACATTCTGCTTAAACTAATAACACACAAACAATTATACGTTTTCATGTCTTTATTGAACACAGCGTGTAAACATTCACAGTACAGTGTGGGAAAAGTATGTGAACCCTTGGATTTAATAACTGGTTGACCCTTCTTTGGCAGCAATAACCTCAACCAAATGTTTTCTGTAGTTGTGGATCAGACCTGTCAGGAGGAATTTTGGACCATTCCTCTTTACAAAACTGTTTCAGTTCAGGAATATTCTTGGGATGTCTGGTGTGAACTGCTCTCTTGAGGTCACGCCACAGCATCTCAATCGGGTTGAGGTCAGGACCCTGACTAGGCCACTCCAGAAGGCGTATTTTCTTCTGTTGAAGCCATTCTGTTGTTGATTTACTTCTGTGTTTTGGGTCGGTGCCTTGTTGCATCACCCAACTTCTGTTGATCTTCAAATGGCGGACAGATAGCCTAACATTATCCTGCAAAATGTCTTGATGAACTTGGGAATTCGTCTTTCCATCGATGATAGCAAGCTGTCCAGGCCCTGAGGCAGCCCCAAACCATGATGCTCCCTCCACCATACTTTACAGTTAGGATGAGGTTTTGATGTTGGTGTGCTGTGCTGTGCCTTTTTTTCTACACACATAGTGTTGTGTGTTCCTTCCAAACAACTCAACTCTAGTTTCATCTGTCCACAGAATATTTTTCCAGTAGCGCTGTGGAACATCCAGGTGCACTTTTGCAAACTTCAGACGTGCAGCAATGTTTTTTTGGACAGCAGTGTGGCTTCTTCCATGGTGTCCTCCTATGAACACCATTCTTGTTTAGTGTTTACATATCGTAGACTCGTCAACAGAGATGTTAGCATGTTCCAGAGATTTCTGTAAGTCTTTAGCTGACACTCTAGGATTCTTCTTAACCTCATTGAGTATTCTGCGCTGTGCTCTTGCAGTCATCTTTGCAGGACGGCCACTCCTAGGGAGAGTAGCAACAGGGCTGAACTTTCTCCATTTATAGACAATTTGTCTTACCGTGGACTGATGAACATCAAGGCTTTTAGAGATACTTTAGTAGCCCTTTCCAGCTTTATGCAAGTCAACAATTCTTCATCTTAGGTCTTCTGAGATCGCTCAATATTGACAAGAAAAAAACTATAATTAGTCTGTTATTAGTTTAAGCACACTGTTTTGTTGTGACTTAGATGAAGATCAGATGCTACTGCTACTCGCTACTGGTACTGCTACTCTCTGTTCATCATATATGCATAGTCACTTTAACCATATCTACATGTACATACTACCTCAATCAGCCTGACTAACCGGTGTCTGTATGTAGCCTCGCTACTTTTATAGCCTCGCTACTGTATATAGCCTGTCTTTTTACTGTTGTTTTATTTCTTTAACTACCTATTGTTCACCTAATACCTTTTTTGCACTATTGGTTAGAGCCTGTAAGTAACCATTTCACTGTAAGGTCTACACCTGTTGTATTCGGCGCATGTGACAAATAAACTTTGATTTAATCAAATTTGATGACCAATTTATGCAGAAATCCAGGTAATTCCAAAGGGTTCACATACTTTTTCTTGCCACTGTACCTCCAGAGCAGAGCAGCCAGTCCCCCTAGGTCATTACTCGCCTACTGCAGCACAGAGAGGCCAGGCATGGCACAGTGCATGGGGAGGGGAACAGAGACACTACAGCCTGGTTTCAGTGGTACACATATACTGTACCAAACTTTAGATGAAAAGTCTAGAAGATTCTATCATTGGTAAATAACTTAGTAAGCAGATGACCTGTGTTCACCTGGGATGTGGCCAAAGTGACCAGAGAGACATACCTGGTCACTTCAAATACAACTATCAGATGACCTCACCTATGATGAAGAGTAGTTTCCTCCTCCTCTACCAGATTTAATATAGCCTAATAAACAATGTATTTATGAATGAAATAACCATTATATATGAGACATGGGTAGGCAGGCATACTCCCTAAATAGCCTAGCTATCACGTGCTTAAATCCATCCAGTGCACTATTGTTCCATTGTGAATAGGGTTGACACACTGACACCTAAAGCACATATCAGGTGCCTAGCACCGTGAGGCTCGTCACCATGTGTAGCCCAGTCACCAGCCACAGAGGTTGACAGCCTCAAGGCCTCTACAGTAAACGTACAGCTGCATGTCTCTGTGCTACCATTAAAGAAGTGACAATGTGACTATATCCTCCCAGTGACTGATGACCGTTCACAACCAGACAGGCCTTCTCAGGTATCAGGCTCTGTCCCTGGCTCAACACTGTTACTTCAGGACTCGCACTCTTCTTCAGGGTAACCTTGGTTGTTGGGATCAGTGGACCTTAGCAGGGTAAAATGTTACATGGTCAGTCTGCCTTACATCCAGGGACGTCCCCCCCACAAAAACCCACAGCCTCTAGCCTCCTAGACCTGGATTTCCCAGAAGACGTGTGGGAATCATTGCGACAGAGTCACTGTGTCGACGTCTGTAATTCACTGCTACCATTCACAGGGGCTGAAAGAGAAATCGGTGGATATTAAAATAAGCAAATTAGCATGAGCATTAGGCAGCAGGTAAGCATGCTTGATGTTATTGAGTGAGAGTGTCTGCACCTCAAATAGACTGATACACTCAGATGCTCTCCAGCACAACCCAAAGAGCCCTCGACAACCCTCCTCCACCATGCCTGRAGTGTTAATACACACAGCTAAACGGAACTCCTGGTTTACTAACCACTCTCCTCTTCCCCTTCTCTTCTCCCTCATTTTCTCTCTGACTAATGAGTGTTCGRTAGGCCAAACAGGGGCACTGGAACCTCACCTAAACATTTCCACAGCAGCACCGCTTCACCTTGTAGCCTCTCACACTACGCCGCGCAGCTACGGGGAACGCTGCCTACTGTTAAATCTGCACCCCTGTGTGTGTGCTGCAGCTCAGGCCCAGCTGAGAGCTAACACTATCTCTTGAACCGCTGCCCAGTCCAGGCCTGCACATTAATTGGTTCCTGGTAATTCTATCAGATTAGTATTAATACAGTGTCACTGAGGCAATCGAGGTGACCCGCACTGTCTCACTGGCTTAATATAAACTAGCGTGAAGGTCAACTGTCAATCATTCGGCACAATATGATAATAAGCCTTTAAAGTTGGGTAGAGGATGTTAGTAGCATGACTGTCATAACCGCGGCGCTGCATAGGGAGGCATTTATAGATGAGGCTGGGGGGGTCTGATTCAGACTCCATTCCTCTGCTAGAACAGTATGAGAAATGATCCTGAAATGCATGTTGCATCCTCAACATCAACAGAGAGCAATAGATATCCCTGAACTGGGCCCTCATACGGTACAAGCTAGTATTCATACTGGATGTTGTAACTCGTACAGTAGACCATCTATACCTTAGCAACATCTCAACTCCCCATCTGGTCTTAATGAYTGACTGGGAGGGASGCCTAGTGAAAATGACCTTGGACTACCAGGAAGTGGTGTACAGTAGTAGTCAGCTGACCATGGACGTGCTACAGCAGCAGAGCAGTGCTTACAGCAGAGTGGTTGTCAGAGAGGGATATAAATAGAGACACCGTGACATCACAGCGTGACTATACTGGCTGGCCCCATGTGAAGCTGCAGCCTGCCCTCTTCACTGGGAATAGACTCCCCTGAGAGGAGCTGTACAGTACACACAGGCTGACTGAAGGGGAGGAAGAAAGCAGAGCCTGGGAGATGTACTACCTGAATGTCCATCCTCAGTCTGTGTGCCCAGTGAGAAGGTGACAGAGAGATAGAGAGAGAGTGTGTGTGTGTGTGTGTGTGTGTGTGTGTGTGTGTGTGTGTGTGTGTGTGTGTGTGTGTGTGTGTGTGTGTGTGAGTGTGTC
>NC_036850.1:15904662-15906322 GCF_002910315.2 Salvelinus sp. IW2-2015
AATCTGGAGCATTACGCCGATCACAGCGAGAACAAACAGAGGAAATGTGCCTTTTACAACTAACACCGCTATTATTCCATTTTGATTTCTCCTTACTTTATGGATTTGCCTTCTTTGCTTCCCGGCTCAGAGGAAACGGTTCATTAAAAAGGAATGTCTATTTTTCCTTTTCTTTTTTAATGTGGTGGACAGGGATATTAGCCAATTCAATCCCTCTGTTCAGCAAGTGAAAGGCCAGACATCCTCCTGGTTGACTGCTGCTGCTCTCTGGTCATGCTGGCTTCATTAGAGCCAGATTCCTGACATCACAAAGAGACCATGCATATCACAGAGACCAGCAGAAGGACCAGGAGGATCGGGCTGGCAGGGGAGACTGAGGGGGAAACAGGATAGAAAGATGGGGGAGTGACGGGAGAGATGGATGAAGAGTAGAGGTTAACGAGATAGTAATAGTGGGTACCAAAGTGGGTGATGGAGAATGAGACGTAACTAATTGAACTTGAGGGGATGGAGAGATGAGACAGAATGAGAGAAATAAACAGGAATGAAGTCTGTGGAAAGATAGAGAGTTAAGATGAGAGATAACAAATGGTAAATGACCAGATCCACAGGCTTTACCAAGCATTGATCCACGTCCTAACGCCCGTCCCCTCACAAGCACAGACACACAGACACACACGCACATAACCACACACTCAATCATGTTCCTCCATGCCAATGTGATTATGAGCATGGTCTATAAATCAATGTGTAGTGAGGAAAGACAAAGGCCACGACAACTGGTTGAGAGCCCCAGATCCACTCTGGGTGGGGCCTGGTTGATTTGTTAATGGTACATAACAAATCAACCCATTTTAGAGCCCATTTTCACCAGGCATGTTAAATCATGCACCAGGCATGTTAAATCATGCACCAGGCATGTTAAATCATACACCAGGCATGTTAAATCATGCACCAGGCATGTTAAATCATGCACCAGGCATGTTAAATCATACACCAGGCATGTTAAATCATACACCAGGCATGTTAAATCATACACCAGGAATGTTAAATCATGCACCAGGCATGTTCAATCATGCACCAGGCATGTTAAATCATACACCAGGCATGTTAAATCATACACCAGGAATGTTAAATCATGCACCAGGCATATTCAATCATGCACCAGGCATGTTTAATCATACACCA
This sequence comes from Salvelinus sp. IW2-2015, assembly GCF_002910315.2. Classification (NCBI taxonomy): domain Eukaryota; kingdom Metazoa; phylum Chordata; class Actinopteri; order Salmoniformes; family Salmonidae; genus Salvelinus; species Salvelinus sp. IW2-2015. The sequence goes on from NC_036850.1 coordinate 15,905,851, forward strand.
GGCATGTTAAATCAGGCACCAGGCATGTTAAATCATACACCAGGCATGTTAAATCATGCACCAGGCATGTTAAATCATACACCAGGCATGTTAAATCATACACCAGGCATGTTTAATCATACACCAGGCATGTTAAATCATGCACCAGGCATGTTAAATCATACACCAGGCATGTTTAATCATACACCAGGCATGTTAAATCATGCACCAGGCATGTTAATCATAGCCCAGGCATGTTAAATCATACACCAGGCATGTTTAATCATACACCAGGCATGTTAAATCATAGCAACAGGCAAGTTTAATCATACACCCAGGCATGTTAATCATACACCAGGCATGTTTAAATACATTACTACCAGGCATGTTAAATCATACACCAGGGCATGTTTAATCATACACCAGTGGTCCCTTTGTGAGCAAAACAGACCTTTAATACAGAAGTCCACTGCTTATTCTTTATGCCCTCCTT
>NC_036850.1:15906422-15919992 GCF_002910315.2 Salvelinus sp. IW2-2015
TATACCATGGAAGGGAAAGCGAGAGAGGAGCAGTAAAGGAAGAGAGCATGTGGGAGGAAGCGGAAGAGGCGAGTAGAGGAAGGAAGTATGGAGGGAAGACGGAGCGAATGCGAAGGAGAATGGAGAAGAGGAGAATGAAGTTAATAAAGAAGGGTTGCAGAAGGCAGTTGGGTGGCGTGGCTGATAAGAATACAACCACCTACTGAACAGTATGTGCACTTAATTGTCCCACACTCAGTATCACCAGTATATCTCTTTGTCCCGCTAGGTGGTGGCCACAGGAACAAGTGATGCCGTCCACCTGACGACAGTGACCTGGAAGGCTCGACTCAAAGCCTGGAAACCTGGCGGGTATGTCTGCAGCGGCCACGATTCAAGATAGCCAAACGTGTTGCTTGAACGTGGACAGATAGAAATAACCACGAATAAGCCAACGTGATAACATATTCTAGTTCCAATAAGCATGCATCAACATACACTATATATCAGTGGAGGCTGCTGAGGGAGAGGACGGCCTCATAAATATGGCTGCGAACAGAGCAAATAAAAATGTATCAATGTATTAGAGACCATTTCACATATTCCGCCGCCAGCCATGACCACGAGCCCGTCTCTCCCAAAATAAGTGCCACCAACCTCCTGTGCTATATATACAAAAGTATGTGGACACCCCTTCAATGAGTGGATACGGCATTCAGCCACCCCATTGCTAATTGTGTATAAAATCGAGCACGCAGCCATGCCAATCTCCAGACAAACATTGCAGTAGAATGGCCTACCGAAGAGCTCAGTGACTTTCAATGTGGCATCAGTCATAGGATGCCACCTTTCCAACTAGTCATTTTGTCACATTTCGTCCCTGCTAGAGCTGCCCTGGTCACTGTAAGTGCTTTATTGTGAAACGACACGTCTAGGAGAACACTGTCCCAGCTCGATGCGAAATGGCACACTCACTCAACACACCAGCTCCCGAGTTCCAACCTGCTTCTGGAAGCCAATGTCAGACGCACACAAACTGTTCTGTCGTGTCAGTAGCTTCGATGAAATGGGTTTCCATGGCGAGCAGCCGGCACACAAGTCTCAAGATCAATGTCTAGCATTGGCTGGAGATGTGTGTGTAAAGCTCACCGCCATTGGACTCTGGGAGCAAGTTTAACACGTTCTCTGGTGTATGAATCACGCGTTCACCATCTGGCAGTCGACGGACCAAATACTGGGTTTGCGGGATACCAGGAGAACGCCACACTGCCCGCACGATGCATAGTGCCCACTGTTAAAGTTTGGGTGGAGCGAGGAATAATGGTCGGGGCCTGTTTTTTCTATGGGTTGGGCTAGGCCCTCAGTTCCAGTGAAGGGAAATCTTAATGCTACAGCATACAATGACATTCTAGACTATTCGTGCCTGTCCAACTTTGTGGCAACCATTTGGGGCAAGCGCCTTTCCTGTTTCAGCATGACAATGCCTAGTGCACTAAGCGAGGTCCATACAGAAATGGTTTGTCGAGATCGGTGGAGAAAGAACTTGACTGGCCCTGCACAGAGCCCTGACCTTCAGACCATCCACTAACCCTTTGGGATGAAGGAACGCTGACTGTGACCAGATTAACGCCAAACATCATGCCAACCTCCACTAATGCTCTTATGAGATTGAATGGAAGCAAGTCCCACAGCAATGTTCCAACATTTAGTGGAAAAACCTTCCTAGAAGAGATGGAGGCTGTTATAGCAGCATAGAGGGGGGACCAACTCCATATTAATGCCCATGATTTGGAATGAGATGTTCGATGAGCAGGGGTTCTACATACTTTAGGTTATGTACTGTATTTCTGGTCTGAATGTTCCTTAACGTTGTGTCCTGCTAAAACCATCCCTAAGTTGATTCCGTCTGTAAACATCGTCATGCTACAGTAGTATATAGGTCTCACACCAGGGTTTGGATTACTAATTCCTGCTTGTTTGAAGCAGAGGGGAACCCACGCCATTGAGAAGCAAATTGCACTCACAGCCAGTTCCATGCTGGTTAATAGAAATATACCACCATTGGATGAGAAGACATACCCCATGCCCAGTAGACTACACGTTGCCTGTCACACTGACACACATACTACTGACTAGCCACCGACACGAGCTGCCAAGTGCCTTGTCAGACCACAGGATACCAGTCAGAAGCAGTGAGATGAGAGGCTAGAGGAGGAGGATGAGGAGGAAGGAGGAGAGGGAGACTGAGAGTCTTTAGATGTGTTCCTGTCTTCTTTATCCCTGTGTCTGGAGGTCACTAGACCTGGAGAGATAAGCAGTACAACTGATGTTGTCTTTATTCGCCTCTACTTTAATTTCTCTCTCTCTCTCTCTCCTCTCTCCCCTCCACCTGTACGGGTCTCTCTCTTTTTTGATAAAGTTGATGATCTCTCTCTCATCTCTACTCTCTTCCTGCTACAACAGGGACGTGAAGCCTCTCTCTGTCTGTGTGGTAGAAATTGATAAGAGCGTATGCTTTGGCAACGCATCCCCTAGCCCCGCACTTACCTACCAGCCATCATTACATATAATAGATCTACAGGTGAGTTGTACTCTCTCCGACTGCCCATAAACATAGACAAGTTCAGCTGTGTGCCTGGGCCATTCTCTGCAACGAGAACATAGACAGAGTTAAGCTCTGTGTGGCTTGTGCTCTCTGCCTGGAACAATAGACAGATGTTAGAGCTGTGTTGCTGCTTGCTCTTTCTCTCAGCTGTGCGGTAACATAGACAGAGTTCAGTGCTGGTTATGTGACTGTGCTCTCTTGCAGTGTCAGAAAATAGACAGAGTAAGCTGTGTGGCTGTAGCCTCTCTGCACTGCTGGAACATAGACAGAGTTAAAGCTGATGGGCTGTGCTCTTGCAGCTGTGGAACAGAGACAGAGTACAGTTGGTGGCTGTGCCTCTCTGCACTGTGCGAACACTAGCACAGAGGTAAGGCTGTTGTGGATGTGCCTCTACTGCACTGTGAGCATAGACAGATAAGCTGTGTGGCTGTGCTCTCGCACTGTGGAACATAGACAGAGTTAAGCTGAAGTGGCCTGTGCCCTCTCTGCACTGTGAACATAGACATGTTAAGCCTTGGGCTGTGCTCTCGCACTGTGCGAACATAGAACAGAGTTAAGCTGTGTGGCTGTGCTCTTCTGCCACTGTGTAACATAGACAGAGTTAAGCTGTTGGCTGTTGCTCTCGCACTGTGGAGCATAGACAGAGTTAAGCTGTGTGGCTTGCTCTCTGCACTGATGGAACATAGAACAGAGTTAAGCTGTGTGGCTGCTTGCTCCTCTGCACTGTGCGAACATAGACGAGTTAAGCTGTGGGGCTGTTGCTCTCTGCATGTTGGAAACATAGACCAGAGTTAAGCTGTGTGGCTGTGCCCTCCTGCACTGTGCGAGCATAGAGTAAAGAGCGGGAAGTTGTTGCAGTGGCTGAAACTACCAGCCTCGTCTGCCCAGCATTCTCTGCTGCCTCAATGAATTCTGTTCTTTAGCCGGGTCTCTGGTCCTCAACTTTTCTGTACCTCTTTGAAATGTTACCCCAGAGCCATTCTAGCCACCAGCCATGTCTCTCCCTCTCACCTTTAGAAGACAGAACAACCGCAGCTTTTCTCCTTCATTAGTCCTGTCTTTGGTCGATTGCTCCCATCTGCCTCACAGACCTGTTGCCCAACGTTGGGTCAACGTTAGGAATTGATCACCACAACGTACTCTGTGTCTGTTTGGATTGAGCGGTAGGTCCTATGTGCGAGGCTCTCCCTCTCTTCTCTCCTCTCCTCTGTCTGCGGCCGCCTCATCCATCGTCCTTGTCAGGAGAGAATGCCACAGACAGATCCAGTACCAGCTGGCAGACATGCACAAGCAAACACACCTAGTTTAGTCTAGCACCAGTTATGTTTCACCACCAATGTCTGGCCTGCCCTGCCTGCAGCCTGGCATGTGGGTCCTCCCATGGTCAGAGTTGGATGTGCCTTCCCGTCCAGAGTTGGATGTGGCTCCCATGGTCAGAGTTGGATGTGGGCCTCCCATGGTCAAGTTGGATGTGGGTCCTCCCATGTCAGAGTGGATGTGGCCTCCCATGTCAGAGTTTGGATGTGGGCCTCCCCATGGTCAGAGTTGGATGTGGGCCTCCCATGGTTCAGGGATTGGATGTGGCCTCCATTCAGAGTTGGATGTGGGCCTCCATGGTCAGAGTTGGATGGTTGGCCGTCCCATGGTCAGAGTTGGATGTGGCCTCCCAATGGTCAGAAGTTGGAGGGGCTCCCATGCGTCAGAGTGGATGTGGCCGCTCAGGCCTCCACAGAGAGGGACGGTAAGTGTGGCGTCTTTCAATATTTAAATCAAAAATGTTGTTAAGACTTTTAGATAACTTTTCTTTAGAAGCCTGATTCTGAACTGAGTGTTCAGAGCGTTAAACAAAGCTGTTTCTCTGAACCACTCATGCGTCACGAGGCAGAGTTTTCCACCACTGCAACTGCTTAGTATTAAATGATTGGCGTTCTGGAGTTATACTGGATGCCACTGTCTTACTGACATTCATTTAGTTCAGAACGTTGGTCTTCCAAGCTCTGGCCGTCAAAACAGCATCATTTATTTAGGCATTTACTGAATGAGCCTCACCAACTTGAACCTTCACACCATAGAGAAAAACACACAACACACACATTACTCCCTTTTTTTTTTCCCTTTTCTCCCGTCCTTCGCCCCCCCTGCCCTTTGGAGGCTTAGTGCCGAGAAACTCTTCCTCTCTTTCTGTCATTTGTTGTCATCTACAAAGTCAGTGATCTTCTGTCCAGAAGGCCTGTGTCGGATCCTCGCTCTGCTCCCTGCAGCTGTTCTTCATCACCGAACCATCGATGATTGATAGCTGCCTGGGATAGTTCAATTAAAGAAAAAGGAGGTCCCATGGTCACAAACAAGAGGAACGGAGAAGAAGGAGAGTGAACTCCGTCGGTCCCTAACAGTACAGGTCTGCGTGCGCTGGGCCTTAATCCTGACTAACAGAGATTGAACCTAATTGATAGTCTTCTCCTACCATGTCAGTCATGAGTCCAACATGTGTCTTAACACACTTCTAGCGTGCACAGTGCTTACAGTCCAGAATGTGTCCTTCCTGTGTAAGCGTCTCTTCCAGTCATTTAGGACTTCCATTGTTGTTATTTATAGTGCCCTGGAATCAAAGGGGGAAGCGGTGTCCACAATCACTTTGTGCGGTTTGGTTAAGGGAGTAGGTATACAACATCTGTCATTCCCCGGGTACACGATAGACGCATTCTATGGACTAGCTTTTCACGGGGCACAGGAGGTGGGTAACGGGGTTTGACAAAAGGGGTGCCACCTTGTCACTGGCAAGAAAGAGGACTCCAAGTCGGAAATGGGCCTTAGTGAGGCTGAAACACACACAATGCCTTGAGTGGCCGAGGGTATTCCCTTTCTGTAAACAGTCAGGAGCTGAGGAAAGAAGACTAACTGTGTGTTCAAGTGCTGGCCTTTGAGTTTGTAGTCCTTTTGTTTAGACAAACCGAGCGAGTCAGGGAGGGACGTGTTGTGGTAGCGTTGTGTGTGAGCTCTGTGTGTACATGTGTTTGTTGTGGATCCTTGGGTCTCTGCAGAAAAAGAGTAGTGAGAATGTGCCACTGAAAATGAAGTAAAGGGCCTGTTTGTTCTGTTTTCTTTTCTTATTCTCTTGCATAATGTAGAAGTGATCCCCAGTGTTATTTGAGAAATGAAACCCTATCCCCTTGTCGTCGTCTCTAATACATTGGAGTTATAGTGTAACGAGGCAGTTCCATGTGTTTTTGAGGTCATATATAGTGTTACCTTTTGTACGTCACTCTCTCCTCCCTCCCGTTCCAGCCGTCCTCTTTCTTAACCCACTTCTTTACTTATTTCTTACATTACTGTAGATAATGTCCTATCAAATCCCCAGCCTTGTCAAGCAATAGCACTCTTCCGTGACTGCATGAGCCAGAACCCCGCAGAGTTGCAAGAGCAGGCACGAAAGTGATCCAGTGCTGGCACCTGAGAAACACCCACACTAACCATTAGAACAACCGCTTATAAAGTTAACTCCGATTCAACTCATGTTCTCAGAAAGCATGACATACCTGCTTGGAGTACCTCAATCAATACTGAGGTAGATACTTCATGATAAGCTGTAGACAACACTCTTTACCAAGAAGTTTCCAATTCTAGATTTATCCAATAATAGTTCTATTTTACCACCACAAACCGATGCTGCACTTAAGACCGCCCCCACTTTTAACGAGCTGTATAAGACCATTAAGCAAACAAAAATTCACCCAGAAGTGGGGTCCTGGTGGCCAGGGGCGACTTTAATTGCAGGAAGGCCTTGTAATCCAGTGGTGCCCTCATTGGCGACCAGCATGGTGCACATTGGCTGGAACCGGAGGGGAAAAACTTCGAGACCACCTCCACGTCCACACACAGGGAATGGGCAGACAACGGCCCGCGCTGCCTCCAGGGTGGCCAAGCACCAGAGGGCGAAGCCGCACCGGAGCCGGGCAAACCCGATGCTATGACTAGAATATGTATACACGTGGCTCTATTCGTGGCATTTCTATTCTGCCACGTTTCAACAACGTTTGGCTACTGAACGTGGCCCTGGCCAGACATACCCCCAGGTTCCAGCTGTTAAGGTCGAGCTTCCAGGTCACTGTCGTCAGGGGACGGGCACCCATGGCTTTCCCTGTGGCCATCCACCTAAGGGACCAAAGTAGATAGCGTGATACCTGGAGTGTGGGACAATAGTGCACAATACTGTTCAGGGGTAGGGGTGTTGTTATTTCTTATCAGCAGCCACCCAACGTGCAATCACTCCTTCTCCATCCCCTTACTCCTCCCCCCCCATCTGTTCTATCCCTATCCTCCATGTCCTTGCAATCCCCTCTCTACCTCCTCCATTCCTCCACCCCCTCTCTCTATTTACGTCTTACGCTCCTCTCTCCTTCCCACTCCTCTCCTTTCCGCCTTTCCTCTGCCTCCTTCTCCCTTCCCACCCTCCATCTCCTTCCTTACCTCTCTCCCGCCCCTCTCTACTCGCCTCTATGCTCCCTCTCCTTCTCTCCTTCCCATAGTCTTCTCCTCCCCCCTACCCTCGTCTTCCTCCATCGCTCTATTCTCCTTCCTATACTCTCCTCCATCCCTTCCCCCACACCCTCCCCTCCCTCCTCTCCTCCATCTCCTTCCCTACTCTCCTCATCTCCTCCCCCCACCCGTCCCCTCTCCTTTACCTCCATTCTCCTTCCTTCCTCCCTCTCCTCCTCCCCCCTACCCTTCATTCTCCTTCTTACTCTCCTCTCCTCCCCCGCCCCTCTCTCCCTCGCCTCTTTGCCTCCCTCCCTTCCTCCTCGTTTGCCTTCCCTCTCCTCCGCCTCCTCCTTTCTACTCTCTCTCCCCTCCCAGCCCACCCCACTCGCTTGTTCCTCCATTCCTCTATTCTCCTTTCCTTACTCTCCCCCCCCCCCACTCCCCTCTCCCTCCCTCCTCTTTGCCTCCCTCTCCTCTCCCCTACTCTTCTTCTCCTTCTTCCTTTCCTCCATATCCCCTCCCCTCCTCTCTCCTTCCTTACTCTCCTCCTCTCCCTTTCCTCCATTCTCCCTCTCCTTCCTCCCCCTACCCCTCCATTCTCCTTCCTTACTTCTCCTCTTCCCCCGCCCCTCTTCTCCCTCGCCTCTTTGTGCCTCCCTCTCCTCCTTCCTCATTCTTCCTTTCCTACTTCTCCTCCCCTCCAGCCCACCCTCCTTTCCTCCATTCCTCTATTCTCCTGGTCTTACTAATCCTCCCCCCCCCACCCCCACCCTCCTTTCCTCCATTCCTCTATTCTCCTTCCTTACTAATCCCCCCCCACCCTCCTCTCCTCCATTCTTACTCCTCTTCTTCCTCCCCCCTCTTCTTCTCCTCTCTCCCTTCTCTCCTTCCCTTCCCCCTACCCTTCTCTCCTCCATTCTTCCCCTCCCTCCTCTTTGGCCTCACTCCCTTTCCTCTTTGCTCCACTCCCTCTCCTCCTTTGCCTCACTCCCTCTCCTCCTCCCCATTCTCCTTCCTTATCTCTCCCTCCTCCACTCCTCCTCCCCTTCCACTCCTCCTCCCCCCTACCCTCCTCTCCTCCATTCTCCTTCTCCTCCCCCCTCCTACCCACGCCAGATGTTTGGCCGGTTCCAGGGCCATTACCGTCCCCGTCCTGTCCCCCTGCAGGTCTAAATTCCAGTCCAGGGGTCACAACGCCTCTCCCCTCTGTTGTTTTGCCAGTCTTTTTGTTAACAGGGGCGCCCCACTTTCTGAAACACTGTTATATAATGTGAAACTTTACGTAGTGAACGTTGTGTGAATGTTATGCAAACGTTTCCAGAGTGCTGCTGTTTGATTCAGGATTCAGGTTTTGTGAACATTTCAGATATACGTTATAATGTGAACATTTCCAGGGTGCTGTTGTTTTTGGGTTAGGTTTTGCCTGGGGTTGGGTTTGGCGGCGTGGGCTGAGATGACCTAAGCAGAAGAGAAATATCCAATAAAGTCAAGTGTAGCATTTTTAAACCTGATTAAAATTAAGTTGGAGGGGTGGACCTCTCCCTCTCTCTTTGTCTCTCGTAACAGAACTAGGCACACTGCCAAGTTAACACCTCATATTACAGACAAATGCGGAAATACCAGGCTGATTAAAATGGTCATAGTCCTGATTCATCGCCTGTAAATGTCACCCACAGTGTTTATTATCATTGATATCGCGCGGTATGCCAAGTATGAGTGTCACGCACGGCGTGTAATGTCATACTCTCTGTGTCACAGCCATTCAACCTACCGTGTGAAAATACAAATCAATGGTATGATATGATTGGAGAACGTCATGTACAGCGAATAGAATATGTCCTGCCTGAAATGTAAGACTCCGTAATTACAAACTCCTTAACTAAGATAAAATAGGCTAAAGGTAAAAAAGTTGCCAAATAGTGACAAGGAGTTGAGTACTAGAGTACTGCTGACCCCTTTGTTGTGGTCTTCAGAAGAGCGTTTCACTGGGCTGGGGGCCAGGGGCCGAGATGGAGACATCTCCTCATATAGCCGTCTTCTCCTGGACACAGAGGGAATGAGAGAGAGAGATAGAGAATGTGAGAAAGAGAGGGAGGGAGAAATGTGAGAAAGAGAGGGAGGGAGAGGGATATATATAGAGAAAGGGAGGGGAAAAAGAGAGATGGAGAGAGAGAGATTTCCATTAGGAAAGATTGAAGAAAACAACAAAATACAAAGATCTGAGTGTATCACTGGTTACATTACAGGAAACTGCTTCGCTCAATCACTGGCTTACATCATGTCTATCAATATAATGTGTAACTCATCAAATGTGAGTCGTGCTGTACAGATGTAGGATCTTTATACTTTGACTTGTATTGTCGCAGCAAAATAATACTGCAGCAACATGATTTCAACGGCTATTAGCTGGTGAGGCTATTTCCTGCGGTGCAGGAAAATGCTGAGCAACAAAAGAGTGATCAAATTAAGATCCTACAGCTGTACTTGCCTCATTTCTGATGCAGCTATGCTTTCAGCTCAATGTTTTACTCTCAAAAACTAACACCCTTGCCTCTCTCACTTGACMTTGTCCTACTAGCATTGGCTTTGCTGATAGCTACTTTATTGAGGAAAACAAATACTTACCATGACTGAGATGTGGGATCAATACATTAGATCAATACATTAGAGTATCCCAATATTATGTTTAACTTTAGCTAGRGCTAGTCAGCTGTACCTGCGCCAAAACTCTGGTATTTCTTCTCTAGCTTGTTATCCATCTGTTTTTTTAAATGGTGAGCCAACATGTTTCCATCACTTTTATTTCCATGACTGATTAAAACTCGCTTTTACATGGCTCTCTCTTTTTCTACTGCAACAGACAAGGTGAATCGTAATACATAGAATCGTGAGAATCGCAATACATATCGTATCAGCATCTACACTACCAGTCAAAAGTTTGACCCTCCTACTCAATCAAGGGTTTTTCTTAACTTGTACTATTTTCTACATTGTAGAACAATAGTGAAGACATCAAAACTATCAAATAATACCTATGGAATCATGTGGTAAGCAAAAAAGTGTTAAACAAATTCTTCAAAGTAGCCACCGTTTGCCTTGATGACAGCTTTGCACACTCTTGCATCTCTCAACCAGCTTCAACTGGAATGATTTTCCAATAGTCTTGAAGGAGTTCCCACATATGCTGGGCACTTGTTGGCTGCTTTTCCTTCACTCTGTGGTCCTACTCATCCAAAAGATCTCAATTGGGTTGAGGTTGGGTGACTGTGGAGGCTAGGTCATCTGATGCAGCACTCCATCACTCTCCAAGAGCAAACCAGATGGGATGCGTATCTCTGCAGAATGCCTGTGTAGCCATGCTGATAAGTGTGCCTTGAATTCTAAAGAAATCACTGACAGTGTCACCAGTAAAGCACCACAGCACCTCCTCCATGCTTCACGGTAGGAACCACACATGCAGAGTCATCCGTACACCTACTCTGAGTCTCACAAAGACACGGCGGTTGGAACCAAAAATCTCAAATTTGGACTCGGTCTAATCGGTATCCTTTGTGTGTATTTCCGGGGCTACAACAAAAACATGTACTGTTGGGGGTACTCGACGACCAGAGTTGGGAATCCCTGCACTAGGACACATCGTAGCAAAACTATTTTTCTTCCATTTCATGCCTACTGAACACAACCAAGAGAGAACAGACAACAATGGGAACCTCGGCTACTGATTTCTGACAAGCTATGTTTCATTAATTAGTATTACCAGCTAATTAAGCATATACACTGGAGGCAATTACACCGGCTTAACAATGACTGAATAAATCTGCACAATTAAGGAAGGGTGGAGACGATCGGAGAAAGAACAACCAGTAATGTACCGAGGTATGCGATGAAAACATCCAATTATTTCCTTAGGGCACTTTACTACAGTCATTTAGGCCTATATATTCACTTTGTTTTCCTCATGTCCTTAACACTCCAGAGTTCTATGAAGTACTTTTCTGTCACAAGAGACTGACAGTTGGACCACAGACAATCACTTGCCTTTCTGAAGAAAATGTATTGTGCWTAAGAGGGCGATAGAGYAGGTGGACCAGTGAAATTCAGCATCAGAGGCAGGAGAGGGCGCTCTGTGTGTCTACATTCTGTTATAAAGTGAGCGAGACTGAATGATACAAAACTTGTATGTTCTCAATTACAGTGTCAGTTGAGGTCTAACTTATCATCATGAAACTAATGGCGTGCATATTTTGTATCCTTTGTGTGTCTCTCTACCAGCTGTAAAAGCAGCCTACGAGAAAAATAGCAGGCACACTTTCTTCCCCTCAAGTATGCACACACACACACACACACACACACACACACACACACAGGGGGCCAAGCGAGCAGTGCAATGTCGGGCCTCAAAGTCAACAGGTGGATGAGGATAATTGAATCAGATGTGTCTGGAGTCTGAGGCCCAGAGATCAAAGCTGTGCCAGCCAGGCAGGTCGGGGCTAGGGGAGAGAGAGGGTGTGTGTGTCTCTGCTGCTGCAGCCAGTCTTATTAAAAACAGCCTGACATCTATACGCTTCGTCCATGACCTCCAGGTGCAGGAGCCAGAGGCCCTAGGTCTCACCCTCAGGCACCCCAAGGAAGGCAGCCAGACCCTGTGGCACAAACAAGACGTGGACCCCTTAACTCAACCACCTGGAGGCAAGGTCTAGGCGGCTAAACAGGGCATTTATAAAAGTTGTTTGATGTCTGCTGCTGCAAGGACAATGTTATTGTCACACTTGGCGAGGGGGATGGAGAGGGAGAGGTTAAGGGTTCTCATGTGTGGAGCTCAGATGATAGAAGTCAGAGTGAYTAAAACAGAAAGAGGAAAAACAAAAGAGAAGAGACAGAAACAGAAGGGATTCACATATAGGGGTTAAGAAATATGATGCTAACCACCACCACACATTCATCCTTCCACCTTTGCCTGTTTGCTATGAGGGGAGAAAGACCAGAAATTCCCCTCGTCTATAGTAACGAACGCAACACTTCTACACATGCCGAGTCAACTACATCCCCCTTTTATTCGCCCGCCTGCTCCTCTCTTACTGACCATGGCTATATTTATCGCGCTGCTCGGCGTGCTTGTTGCGGGCGGCTGTCTCTCTCTGCAGGATTTGATCAACCAGTAGGGGCCACCCTATCTTTTAATAATGAATATAAACTTCTGTTTGCCGAAGGCTGGCATTGAAGGAATTATCGTTGCCATTGGGTTCTGCATTTAGCAAAGGACTGTACACCGAGCAACGGGACTCGCGAACGTAAATGCGACTATTGGATTGGTCGCTGCTCACACTGGGTGCACAGATCGGCCTCTATGGGCGACTGCTTTGTGAGTATGAGTGTGTTAGCTTATTTGTATGACGTTTTATGGATGCTTGTTTGGGGCACATTTTTCCCTTTAGAGAGATGGTGCATTTGCTCTGGCCCTATTATATGGCCGTTGTTCCCAGCTAGTAGTCTTTCCCTTATCAGTTCTTTTTTTTTGGCTATTTTTCATCTTATTTATTGTTCTATAGATATTCAGGTATTTTTTTTGTTTTTCTTGATCACAGTCTATACCTGTTTTTTCAAGGATTTTCTTCCAGTTTAAATTTGATTCTACTGCCTATCACCTTTTTTTTTTTTTTTTTTTTTCTTTTTTTTTCTTTTTATTTTTTTTTTTTGTCTTTGATTAATGGCATGAGGCAGAGATTAAGATCAGACATCACAAGGAGTCAATAGGTCCCTAGAGTTTTATACTAAATGGGAGAGACACATTAAAGAGCATGTGTACTAATCATTGTTTCGCCTGTGATCTATGCTCTTTAAATGCTCTTATCCCAATCAGACACAAGTCAGACAAATAAAATTCCAGCTCTCAATACAGCTCAGTTGTACTTAGGCTAACTGAGGTTACCGTTAGACATGCTTGTGTACTGGTCGATTATGTGTACAGGACATCTCGTACGTCATTGCAACGACTTTTCACATATCAAGTACGTGTTATTCTTATAGTGACTATACACATAGGCCCACACAGAACCACCATGAATTTGAAAGCTGAATGGTTCTTGGCCTAAGATGCCACTGAAGAATTGTCCACTGCAAGCAACTAGTCGTCCGATCAACACATTGTCTTACAGGATTTTTCCAAATCACTCAAGATTTATCAAAGCCAAGTGATTTAACACTCAACGTCCCATTGGACCCAGATAAAAAAAAAAGTAGATTCAAAGATCATTACAGGTCCTTCGTCCCCTCCTCATTGAATTGGGCCTACCCATTGGACACAGACATCCTTTCAACGTCTAGTTTTGATTTGCATTTGGTTGAGTTTGTCAACTAAGTGAAATCAACAACAAAATTAACCATGGTCATTGGTTTAGGTTAAGTTGGGTGAAGGCCTCCAGAGTGGCTCAGCGGTCTAAGGCACTGCATCGCAGAGTTGCGGCGACATTACATGTCACAACTGGGCATCGCTGAGTCCATAGGGCG
>NC_036850.1:15921742-15940831 GCF_002910315.2 Salvelinus sp. IW2-2015
TGCGTTAACGTGAATTCATGTCAAGATTCGGCTCCCCCAACACATCACACACTCTTCTCTCTCCCTTCTCTCAGAGCTCTCCAAGGCACACCAAGACAACAACGTGTCAAGACAATCATGGCGTGTTTAAGGCCTGATCCATAAGTGACATGTGAGTACAGGAGTCGGCACGTAGGCTACACACCAGGCCTCTGAGGATGATCTCTTAACCTGGATCAGCTTGCTACCCCATTCCTTTCACACAGACACAACTAGACTTTATCAGTTGAGAACAGAGAGAACCATCAGGGTTCTGCTGGTGAGTAACGCCATCTTGTGGCCAAATCTGGAACTTACTCACTCCAGCCAAATATGGTGTCTCTCTAGCCAGTTAAAAACAGAGTTTCTAAACACAGAGGCCCAACATCAGGATACTTCCGAGATTTTAGGGAGGTGTTCCATATGTTTGCATACTCAGTGTAGAACAGGATTGCTGATACAGTCTAACCTGCAAGGACCAAAGTTAAATGACTACTTGACCTATCACCCCATTGCCTGATTAATGGCATGAGGCAGAGATCAAAAGATCAGACATCACAAGGAGTCAAATAGGTCCCTAGAGTTTTTATCTAAATGGGAGAGACCATTAAAGAGCATGTGTACTAAGTCATTTTCAGCCTGTGATCTATACGCTCTTTAAATGCTCTTATCCAATCAGACACAAGTCAGACAAAATAAAATCCAGCTCAATAGCAGTGGGTACTTAGGCTAACTGAGGTTACCGTTAGACATGCTTGTGTCATGGTCGGATTGTGTGCAAGGACATCTCGTACGTCATTGCAACGACTTTTCACAATCAAACGTACGTGTATCTTTAAAGTGACTATACACATAGGCCACAAACAGAACCACCATGAATTTGAGCTGAATGGTTCTTTGGCCTAAGATGCCACTGGAATTTTCCGATGCAAGCAACTAGTCGTCGCGCACAATTGGCCCAGCGTCGTCCAGGTTAGGGGAGGGTACGGCTGGGGGCTTTACTTGGCTCATCGCACTCTTGCGACTCCTTGTGGCGGGGCAGGCGCCTGCAGGCTGACTTCGGTCGTCAGTTGAATGGTGTTTCCTCCGACACATTGGTGCAGCTGGCTTCCYGGTTAAGCGGGCGAGTGTTAAGAAGCGCGGCTTGGCGGGGTCATGTTTCGGAGGACCCATGACTCGACCTTCGTCTCTCTCGTGCACGTTGGGGAATTGCAGCGATGAGACAAGATCGTAATCACGAAAATGTGGAGAAAAAATACTAAATTCCCTTACGTTGATGACTTTTTGCAAATCCAATAATTTRCCCACATTAATTGAACGTCGTCACATTGAATTTATTTTGTTTAAATTACATGGAAACAATGTTTTTGCACAGTGGGTAGCAGCCTAGTAAATAGATTGGCTATGTACAGGGCTCCACATGAATGCTTGTCCTCTTGTCCGGGACAAGTAAAAAAAATATATATATATTTAAGACAAGAAGAATAAGCTATAGATTTAAGTTTTCCGAATGGAAACAAAAAAATGTATCACAAAAATCACAATATCAAACAAATACACCGATCAGAATTGGATCAGAGGCTAACATTGGAATAATATTCAAATATATTTTTCATGTACATATATATAAAAAAAGCCTAGATGTCATAGTGTAGGTGATATGCATATTGGCTACAGCCTCATGTCCAAACCAACGCTGACATGAGGGAGGAAGCAGAAAATGTAGCCAAACTTTAATGATACTTTTAATTATATAAATATAGGCTAAACACCAGTCATGTTAGACAAATATAATGAAGGATAATTAACATTAATGTCTATAAGCTTGATTCTGTCGACATGCTCGAGGAACAGTTCGTTCAGATCAAATGGTCACAAGACGGAGAGTGAAGGAAAGGGAAAGAAGGACAGTGCCTGTTGCGCACCGCACATCCCCCATCTTTAATCTAAGTGGAGGTGGGTAGCATTTGGAAACTATTTAACCATAAACTTAAATTGTTTAAAACCTAGATGTTTTATGTCATCTTATGAAGTGGGTCTTACCTTGTTTCAAAGTAGCCTAGCCTAGCCAAAATACAACAATAGAAATGTTGAGGGAATTACTTTTAATAAGCCATTGAAAACAGCATTTTTCTCATTTCTATAGCCAAAGGAATAACTCTAGTCATTTTAGTAACCCATGCTAGTTAATGCATCTTTAGATTCCCCTTTTCTAATCTCTGTCACATGAAACCACTCGCGCATCCATGTGCTTTGAGAACAGTGTTTTCCTGCCACTTGCATTTAGGAACATTTGCCCATAGCTTACAGCCATGTGTACATTGAATATAGTTGCGGAGAGTCCCTGTAATCCTAGATTCAGATCATTCAGGCGAGAAAAAAATATCGCCCAGAATAGACCAGTCGTGTGAGAAACTCGTCATCATGCAAGCGGTCAGACAAGTGAAAATTATGGTCATAAAGAAAACTAAGCTTGTCTCTCAATTCAAAAAAACGTGTCTATACTTTGCCCCTTGATAACCAGCGCACTTCTGTATGTTGAAAAAGCGTTACATGGTCGCTGCCATATCGTTGCATAGCGCAGAATACACAAGAGTTCAGGGCCTTGCTTTAACAAAGTTAACCATTTTCACTGTTGTATCCAAAACATCTTTCAAGCTGTCAGGCATCCCTTGGCAGCAAGAGGCTCTCGGTGGATGCTGCAGTGTACCCAAGTGGCATCGGGAGCAACTGCTTACCACTCCACTATGTCTCCTTGTCATGGCTTTAGCGACATCAGTACAGATACCAACATGAGCAACAGTTACGTTTGGCTACATACGGACTGTTAGTGAATTCCCGCAAGATGTAACGGTTAATGTGATTGGATGTTAATTATTTGACTAGGCTACCTGTATTTGACATTGTTATTTCGCTGAACACTAGATGGTCTAATTTTATTTTTGGCAGTGAAACGTGCCTACTCAGGCGAGAAAATAAACTTCACCCAAATGTATAGCCCCGTTGGAAAATATAAATGGACTGTTTGAAAATGTGCAGATTGTTTTTTTTTATGTGAATCACATGTTTATTTGGCATACCCCCGACGGCATTGCATGTACCCCAGTTTGGGAATACCTGCTCTATGGTATAAAACAAAAGTTATGCATTATATTTTATAAAGTGGTTCATTGCATCATACAATGATGTGTTAGAGAGCAACTACTGTAATTAACCTATTGTAAAAATAATTAAAAGTAGCAGACAATATTTCAGAATTCACAGGCAGTCCAGCATATTTAGGTTGGAGGAAAAGTCAATGSAAATAATTGTTGAATTCAAATGTTCTGCTGAAAGTCCACAACAATTATCCATTTATTTTCAYCCTACTTAAGAACCTAGAAACAGGAAGTCTAGGGACCATGCAGTAGCCTATACAAAAATGCAAGTGTCCACTGTCCATATCTGATTGCACTGTCATGAGGTATTCTGTTAAGCTGCCGAAAACAATACAGACTGCGCAAAAAGAGCACAACCATGTCYATTATGTTGTGTAAATTCAACGAAATAGCTACGTCAATGCAATGTGATTACATGAATAAAAACGAGTTAAATGTAACTAAATGGAATCGGAAATGGAATCTACGTAATTCCTAAAAGTAATTATTTAACATGAGGGCAATAAACAATAACAAGTAATACTGCAGACTCTAAGGTTAAAATCTCCCCTTTCTGGTAAATATAGTTATAAATTGCTGAGGTGTAGTCACTTCTCAGGACACAAAATATGATACAAATATGAAATATTTAACATGATGTATTTCCTATTCAACAGAACTGTATGAAGAAGGCTTGAAATGACTTATATGCTTTCTAAATATAGTATAATCAATTTATAAAACCACTAACTATAAGATGTCACCTTCCTTACAACTGTAAAACACTAATTTGTCTGTTTAGTGTTAGATAAAAGTCTCTCTTGATCAAAATGTCTACCCCATTCGCTGTAAACGTCTCACGGAGCTCTAGCTTGGCTTCCTGAACTCGTTAGGAACTCGCCTTTCATTTCATATMAATATTGTCCGTCTATGACAAACAAAGTATTTGTTTAAAATCTAGAATTATTTTAGATAATGACTATCGAATTGATCTCTCCTGTAGCGCTATGATGTAAGGATTGCAGGCATGTGCTTTGTCAGTGGCTGTGYCGTAGGGATCAGCCAGGAGTTGATGGACAGTCGGAAGAGCTAATAACAATGGCAGGAGGGACATCCCAGCTTCAAGTGGTTTCATATTTCCCATCCTAGGTCACACAGGCTCAGAAAATATACTACTGTGTCCATGGGAATAAAGGCTATCACTCAGTGCAATGCGGTGTATAACATACAGTCAGATTTAACAGGTGAACAGACAGTTTATCTTTTACATTGAAGTATGTATGCAACTACTGTAAAAAAACATGTTGAGTAGCCTAGACAATGTTTCAAAATTCAAGGGCAGTCCAGCATTTAGGTTGTGGGAAAASTCAATGCAGAATCACACAGGTCCRATAAACAGGGGACTTTAAATCTAAGAGGTTTTTAAGTAAGAGGAAATAACTAGGAAACTATGTTGACTCAAACACTTTTGCCCAGAGGGTGAGGTGGTCTATTCCAGGATAGACACTTGTGTGTGTTTGAATTCAGCAGACTTCTACTGTAGCTGGCAGGCATAGCAGTTGAGTATGTAGCTTAAGCTCTAGTCTATGCTGGGGAAAAACCGTACCGTGTGTGTTAGAGTAGGCTAGGTGAGGAGCTGCCCTCTCTCTGAGCAGGCTGTCCCAGGAGTCTTCACCCTGGCCCAGCTCTCCCGTTACCCAGTCAGCAGGCCTGCAGTGCTCTGCTCCAGGCCCGGCCACATAGAGGCTCGTCAAAGTAGATGGACTGGCAATGAGAAAAGGTGCAGAGCTGAGTTTAGCCACCTAAAACAGTCAAAAACATAAACATACAGTCTACAAAGTACTATAAAATGGAATATCATGAATTAAACAAATAAACAAACATAAACAACATGGACAGCCTACTAACAGATAGAGCAGAAAGTATACTATTTATAATAGCTTACATCATCAGTGGCACTTTATGCACTTTGCACTTATACTAATTACACTCTGCAAGGCAGAGGAGAGCCGTGACAGTACTATACTGAGGATTGTTTGTTTACCATATATGTTGGTAGAGTCTTGAGACTGCCTGACTCTGGCTTGTGGCTGAAAGGGCCCTCCAGGACCCCTCTTCTGAGCATGTGCAGAGCAGGCGGGCGTACATGTTGCGGTTCTTGCGTCCCATCAGGCCCGAGCCGGATACACCTGGGTCACACAGCTTCTTGATCCACAGGGCACATCGCTGGCGCTCTGAGGTCAAATAGGAGCAAGAAATGACAATCAATGAACTACTAACACATATGACAATTACAATTTATAGAACACTTGCTTTTTAGTAATACAACCATTTTACTGTAGGCCCACCTGTCTTGTTTTGTTTTAGGACATATGGTTTCATGTCAACCAGTGATGGTCAAACTCTGAGTCCAGTTCTCCATGTCTCCTCTGTTGTTCATAATGTCCTGCACATTGGGAATAACACACATAACGTGTTACTTTGACTGGTTACTGTGTTTACATGCAAACGTGTCCATTCCGCCCCTCAGACATTTAGCTATTGCTTCACAAAAACCATGCGCAACTAAACTACAACTTCAAGAACTAGAGGTTTTCAATACAAATGTAGCAAAGTCCTTGCTGTTACTGTCATCAATTCGGCATCCCTGCATAGAACTAACATTAGAAGAGTTGGCTACACACAGACTGAGCCACCAAGCTCAGCTGGCTAATAACAACTGAACCGTTGCTATACACTTTGACTTGCATCAAGAAAGTGAGGACGGCATGTCTATCCTACTAGCTATCTCTCACAACTGAATCTGACATATAGCTAGTTTGCCAATAATGGTGCAGCTAGCTAAGTTAGCTTTGTTAGCTACAGTAGCAATCTGGCTAGCATCAGTTCTGTTGCTAACAGTAGTTCAAGCAGCACATCAAAACGACAAAACAAAGTTACCGCGCGCTTAGTATTCACTGCTAATTTGTATTCATTTTACTAGTTAGTCAGATAATTACGAATATATCACACTTCAACCTAACATTGTGCGATAATACTGGAAAAAGTAGAGTTGTTGGCTTGTTATTACCAGCTTCTGCAGATCTAAACGGTTCAAACTCTGCTACACAGACTGCGTCCTACGTCACATCCTTTTTCCGTAAACAGAAAACGGGAGCGCCCTTGTTGTCATAGAAACTGTCAAGCATGCTGTCATTTCCAAAATTGTACACTTTCTGTGCATTTGCAAGATGTTGCATTGAGTATAAGTTAAATAGTTCTACATAATTCTGTGATGCAGACCTGCGTTTACTATGCACAGTTCTATTTGGTTCTAGGTAAAAAAATAAATAATGGGAAACAAGTAGCCTAGGCCTAGCCTAGACTATTTACAGGATTTGTATATATTTTAAATGCGTTCAAATACTAATAAGTTGTTGATTCGCCACATTGTTTTAAAATACTGCATGACAAATAAAATAAGTATTTAAAATACTCATATTAAATATGCAAAAATGTAGGCCTATTTGAACCCAGGTCTGCTGTGATGTTACTTTCGACTGGTTACTGTATGTTTACATGCAAACATGTACACTCCACCCCCCAGAGTACATTTTAGCATTTTCGAAAATTGCATAACATTCCACGCTATACATAAACTCAGCAAAAAAAATAAACGTCTCTCACTGTCAACTGCGTTTATTTTCAGCAAATTAACATGTGTAAATACTTGTATTAACATAACAATATTCAACAACAGACATAACTGAACAAGTTCCACAGACATGTGACTAACAGAAATTGAATAATGTGTCCCTGAACATAGGGGGTCAAAATCAAAAGTAACAGTCAGTATCTGGTGTGGCCACCAGCTGCATTAAGTACTGCAGTTCATCTCCTCCTCATGGGCTGCACCAGATTTTCAGTTCTTGCTTTGAGATGTTACCCCACCTCTCCACCAAGGCACCTGCAAATTCCCGGACTTTCTGGGGAATGGCTAGCCCTCACCCTCCGATCCAACAGGTCCCAGACATGCTCAATGGGATTGAGATCCGGGCTCTTGGCTGGCCATGGCAGAACACTGACATTCCTGTCTTGCAGGAAATCACGCACAGAACGAGCAGTATGGCTGGTGGCATTGTCATGTTGGAGGGTCATGCCAGGATGAGCCTGCAGGAAGGGTACCACGAGGGAGGAGGATGTCTTCCCTGTAACGCACAGCGTGAGATTGCCTGCAATCTGTGACACACCGCCCCAGACCATGACGGACCCTCCACCTCCAAATCGATCCCGCTCCAGAGTACAGGCTTCGGTGTAACGCTCATTCCGTCGACGATCAACGCGAATCCGACCATCACCCCTGGTGAGACAAAACCGCGACTCGTCAGTGAAGAGCACTTTTTGCCAGTCCTGTCTGATCCAGCGACGGTGGGTTTGTGCCCATAGGCAACGTTGTTGCCGGTGATGTCTGGTGAGGACCTGCCTTACAACAGGCCTACAAGCCCTCAGTCCAGCCTCTCTCAGTCTATTGTGGACATCTGAGCACTGATGGAGAGAATGTGTGTTCCTGGTGTAACTCGGGCAGTTGTTGTTGCCATCCTGTACCTGTCCCGCAGGTGTGATGTTCAGATGTACCGATCCTGTGCAAGTGTTTTACACGTGGTCTGCCACTGCGAGGACGATCAGCTGTCCCCTGTAGCGCGTGGCTTAGATGTCTCACAGTACAGACATTGCAATATTGCCCTGGCCACATCTGCAGTCCTCATGCCTCCTTGCAGCATCCTAAGGCACGTTCACGCAGATGAGTAGGGACCTTGGCATCTTTCTTTTGGTGTTTTTCAGAGTCAGTAGAAAGGCCTCTTTAGTGTCCTAAGTTTTCATAACTGACCTTAATTGCCTACCGTCTGTAAGCTGTTAGGTCTTACGACCGTTCCACAGGTGCATGTTCATTAATTGTTTATGGTTTATTGAACAAGCATGGGAAACAGTGTTTAAACCCTTTACAATGAAGATCTGTGAATAGTTATTTGGATTTTTACGAATTATCTTTGAAAGACATGGTCCTAAAAAGTGATGTTTCTTCTTTTGCTGAGTTTACATAGTAAGCCAAAATCATGATATTAATAGCAAACATTTACATTTGGATATTGTCTTTTTTATTTTTGTAATGGAAATGTTTAGGCCTATTATCAATATCATGAATTTGACGTACTATTTATAGGGCTAGCTGGATTATTGGTTTGCGAAAGTGATGGAATGTGTTTTTTCAGCAAGCAATGCCATTCTTTATTCATTAGGGTCGTTCAACTAAAGGAGTTTATTTTGTATGCCTTTGATATTGTAAGTAGAAATTGGGCAGCAATAATGAATTTGTTATATTCAATGAATATAGACCACATGTAGAATTCGATCAAAGGTTTTATATGAATAAAGACTTGCTAAAATTTCAGCATTATGTCATCCCTCTGTAGGGAAGGTTCTTAACCCAAACGTTTCTCCAAGTTTTCACCATCATTGTTAAAGCCCTAGTTATTTTGTTGCTTTGATAAAGTAATTCCTGAAGAGTATTTATTTCACGTGATTAATGATTCATTTTAAGGTTAAAAACATAAGTCCCTCATTTTAATGTCAACTCTGTTATGTAACCTGTAATCTCGTTTTAATATGGTAACTAAATCAATAACATAACGTCAAATCATAATGTAAAAGCAGGTGGGATGGTTCTCTCTTTTTGGACATTTTCTGGTGTTTTGTGGTGGGAAACTGGTTGAGTTGAGAACATGTAAACTCTGTTACCCATAGATAGACAGGCTAGAAACGTTTTAACAACATTTTTCTTGTGTGAAGCTGCATTCAATTGCACCTCCCTCTTGCACACAACAAGCTTCCATTCCCGTCACAATTGGATTCATGGCTGATTTAAAATGAGATCATCATCCTGTTATGGTCAAACCTGTTACTTTATTTGGCACTTAATATGTACTTACTTTAGTCTCTTTTTACCTCTTGAGATGGGAAAGTTTTTTTAAACAATTGAACATGTGTTTCTTTATGACAGAATGTTACAATGAGTGAAATCCAAAGATTTTCTCACCAAGTCGCACATCTTAAGGCACCGATTTGGTGGAACGACCCAGAAATCGATGTGGTGAGGCAAAATCACGCAGCCTGTTCACGATGAAAATAAAGAAAGCGGTCTGGCAACAGAGGTAGATTATGGAAACAAATAAGGTTGAACTGGGATTGTCCCAGGTACAAACATATTTGTTACCAGAAATTATATAGGTCTACCCTTTATGAGCTAGATGAGCATGGAATGAGTAGCCTAAATACAGACTATTTTCTGAGAATAACCTATCGCTGTAATAATACACTTCATCCACATGATGGCAATGCTGACTTGCAATTCCAACAGCTGCAGTTCAACACTGGATATCATATTATTGACGTCACTTAGAAGAAAAAAAGCGCTCAGCGGTGGCTCTGGCAAAAGGGAAACCCGCTGTCCAGTGGCTATTTCGCAGTTGCGGTAGCCTATAGTATTTTAGTGAGCGTGTAGAAATACAAGTGAAGATACCTTGGAGTAAAACTGAACCGTACGACCGTGTAGCCTACTTTTTTCTGCAATGGCTGATCATCATCTTTTACATTATAGCGACTCAGCTGCGGTTGGGAACCGTTTCGCCCGCAAAGGTGCTCTGCGGCAGAAAAACGTGCATGAAGTCAAAAATCACAAATTTACTGCCAGGTTTTTCAAGCAACCGACATTCTGCAGTCATTGCACAGACTTCATATGGTAAGCATCAATGCTCTTGCGCACCCGTCATTGTGTGAAAGGGGAGAGGAAAAGTTGGTGCGCTCTCGTCATTCCGGTCGTGTTAGTGTATTTCCTTGTTTACCCTATTTGTTGTTTAGTATTATGCAAAATAGTTGTGCCTTATGTAAAGTGTTCAATGGTTTTGAGAGAGGCACTGCTATTAGACTCATAATTAGCCTATTAGGCGCTTATCCTCATCAAAATGTATAATTTGTTAATTCAAATGATAACTTAATTGGATGTAATAGTTATAAATGTTCAATAAATTAATGATGCGAACAGTTAATTTCACATGCGCTATTAAATCATATGAAGCTCGCCCTTCATCTCAAAAACACCCTTCTGCGTGCTGATTGGCAACTAGAACTCAACAATAGAACTCTGTGCTCCCGAATTGGGTATGGATTTTTAAATTTTTCTTTATTAACTAGGCAAGTCAGTTTTAAGAACACATTTTATTTACAATTACGGCCTAGGAATAGTAGGTTAACTGCTTTGTTCAGGGCGAGAACGACAGATTTTTACCTTGTCAGCTTGGGGTTTCGATCTAGCAACCTTTACTGTTACTGGCCCAAAGCTCTAACCACTAGGCTAACTGATGTCAATGTGCAAATTGTTTTCCAACCAGGCCATACTTAACTCGCCCCATAATTACTCATCTTCCAATAAAGATACACCCCCTTAATCAGAGGCATAATGTATCAGATCTTTTTTGTTTATTTTGCACTTAAAACGTTCACATTCAGTAGGCTATTAAATTGATTTTTCACGTCTTTTGAAGTCTAATTTCCCTCCTCCACACATCTTGCCATGCTCATGTCTTATAGCCTGGAGAAGCTAAACTCTCAATCCATTGTACCTGTGCCACAGATCTTGCCATGCTCATGTCTTATAGCTTGGAAACGTCTAAACTCGCCATCTACTGTAAATGAGTACCATCCCACTGGGCACAGATGTCAGTTAATCTAATTAGTTTACATTTAGTTGAGATGTCAACTAACGTGAATTCAAAACATTATCACATCATTGGATTTAGGTTTAAAAATAAAAAATGAACTAAATGCCCTTTAGTTGACTTTTTGCAAATCCAAATTGATTCAATGTTGTCACATTGATGTGTTGAAATGACATGAAAACAATGTTGATTCAACCAGTTTTTGCCCAGTGGGACCCTACTGTATGACTTGGAGCATCAGAAATACAGGTAAGACCAGCATCTGTCCTGCTGTCACTCACTGCTCCTTCTCACTGCTTTTCACAGGGGATTTGGGAAACAAGGATTCCAGTGCCAAGGTAACCCAGTGTTCTGCCTGTGTGTACATGTTTACACTCATATTTGCATGTGTACACTCATGGTAGCGAATTAGGGTATCCAATTGCCACATACTGTATGATGCACTTCCTATTGTTCTAGTATCAGTTTATCACTAAATATTCATACCACTGTACAAGGGGATGTTGAACCTTCCACAAGCCAGTTTGGACGATGTCAAATCCATTAGCAATCTACAAGTGAAGAGGCCAGCTGCTTGTTCCTTTGTGCAGTTACTGTACATCTCACAGCCCTGCTCAGAGTGCAACAATGTCTGCTATTKTTTCAAGAGCAAGGATACAGTCAGTGAAGGCTTCTGAATCCACCAGCACCAAAGTACTTCCCCATAGACCACTGTTTAGACAGTTTATGTAGTGTAGTCTAGTCTAGTAGGGCTCATTGGGTGCGTTAAACTGTTCCGTCCAGACAGTGAGGTGATGACTGGCTATAGTCGCTGGCTGGAGATTTGACTGCTCTTACATGTATACTTTATGCAGTCTATTCTCCTGAAGTGTAAACCCATCCTATCATAATTCTATTCTCATTATTGTTCAGACAAGATGCTGKGTCTTTCTTATAGCGTGTTGATAATCAGGTCATTATTCACTCTTCCCCTTCCTCAGTAACTCTTAATATCTGCCAAGAACTTGGATGGGGCTAGCATTCTCAAATCTACTCCAAAAGTGCAGCATGACCACTTTTCAGGCTTCRCCCAAATATGGTATTCGCTAACAGTCTTCCACAGAAAAGTAAAACTACAGTACACAAACAGAACTTTCACATTCTGTTTGATGAATTAATGTGCATGCAGAGCCACTTAATATGACTAAATACCAARGGTATCAGTTCTCTATTCACAGCTGGAGGCCTTTGATTAGTCATTTCTAGGCTGGTTGGAAAAGTTAGTGAAGGATTTACAGAAGTACCCAAGTTCACAGTATGTGAAATGTAATTGTGTGTTTGAATCTCTMAGTCAGATTGTAACTATGTAGAAGGGTAAAGGAAAACCGACTATGTTAGATTGTAAGCAATAGCAAATCTATGTTCCCAAAATAACCKTTGATGAATTCAGAACAACAAAATATAATTCCATGCCAAAAGGTTATCGGACATTCGCGCAWCACCAAGGGAGATGAACGTCATGTAGAACCTATGGGATGTAGAAAAACAGTACCAAGTCAAAGCAAATCACATTTGGAATGCCATACAAGTTGACACTTATCTTAAAGCCCATCATTCATGCATCAATTGCCAATGTCTGTGGGGAGAAACATTTGTCAGTCATCCACATAGACTACTGTACACATGTAGTTGTAACAGTAKATTACCTGAGGATAGGATACTGCAGTRCTTTGGATCCAGCACTTGGTCTAAGGAGAGGCTGGTTAGGCACAGGTTTACTGAAATCATGGGATACAACACTAACAGAGGGCTGGGCTGTGTCTCCTAGGGAGTAGAGGGTGTTGGAGAAAACCACTGCCTCGTTCATAGTCATTATGGTTTTGAAAAATAATGCTGGATGGAGGTAGAACATGATCATGGTAAGCTGGGGGGGCCCCAACACTGCTTTATCCATGGGGCCGGTTCTTGCTGCTCAGCAGCAGAGGGAGATGCGTTTCCTTTACCTTGCTGGCCACCAGTGGATTCTGGAGATGGGTGGATGTGTCTGGGCTGCCACCCATAGGAGGTCCAACATTCTGAGAGGCCTTTGGAACCCATAAGGCAACCCACAGGGTTATTGGTTAACAGGTCCTGCTCCTCAGGAACACTGGGTCTTGAAGTCTTCTCTGGGAGCTTCTGGCTGCTTGGGACTTGTTCTGGCTGCTCAGGGACGAAGGACAGTAATTACAACATGCCATTAATTGTTATTATTGTTATTGTCTCCTAACCATGATCTCAGTCCTACACATCACAGTCACTAACAGAATGCCTGGAGAAGTGGAGAGACAACCATGTCCCTCGCGGTAACACACCAGCAGTATCCTGTAGAGCCTTGCACTGCTGTGGGGTGTACAGGCCCTCCTTGTTACACAGGCTCCAGGAATATTGGGGGTATTGGCTCTAGCCTGCTCACAGGGTCAGGGCTGGATAGAAAGTTTAGACATTCAGCTAGCTCATTAAGTTATGTTGAATATAAATACGTGATCATTTAACATTACATGAGCTGATAAACATTTAGATTTATACGTCATAAACATCTCAATATCACCATTCAATACAAAATACTATTTAAGTGACAGTGTTGGCAATAGCCAAAAATGACAGGAAGCGTAGCAGATAAACATTTCTGGTGGCACTGAAGTAACTCATTGATTTTTATTCCGAACTTGAAATTCAATATTTGAATGTGTTACATTTAATTTATAAAATTGATAACACATGAAACTGATCAAAATTGCAGTTTAACCTCTTTCAGCTAGGGGGCACTATTTATGTTTGGAAAATAACGTTGCCAAGGTAAACGACTATTTCTCAGCCCAGATGCTAGAATATGCATATAATTGAAGATTAGGATAGAAAACTCTGAAGTTTCCAAAACTGTCAAATATTGTCTGTGAGTATAACAGAACTGATTTTGCAGGCGAAAACCTAAGGAAATCCAACCCGGAAGTGCCTTTTATTTGGAAAAATCCCTGTTAAATTGCTTGCCCATCCTCCATTTAAAGGGGTATCAACCAGATTCATTTTCTAATGGCTTCCTCAGGCTGTGACCAGGCTTTAGACATAGTTTCAAGCTTTTATTTTGAAAAAATGAGCGAGATTTATCAAACGCGTCAGGTTTGGATTAGTTCATGCGCCCGAGAGCTCGATATTTTCTTTCTCTGTAGTATTGAATAGTTTACCGTCGGGTTGAAATATTAATCGATTATGCATGTTAAAACAACCTGAGGATTGATTAATAAAAAACATTTGACATGTTTCTACGAACATTACGGATACTTTTTGGAATTATCGTCTGCCCTTCAGGACCCGAACGAGCATGTGGTTTCTGAACATATCCGCCATTTGGTTTGCGCGTTTTTGGTTATAAAAAATATCTTTATCGAACAAAAATAACATGTATTGTGTAACTGGGAGTCTCGTGAAGTGCAAACATCCGAAGATCAAAGGTAAGCGCTTTATTTTATTGCTTTTCTGACTTTCGTGACCAAGCTAATTTGCGGCTAGCTGTTCTTACTGTTTTGTCTAGTGATTGATAAACTCACAAACGCTTGGATTGCTTTCGCTGTAAAGCATATTTTCAAAATCTGACACSATAGGTGGATTAACAACAAGCTAAGCTGTGTTCTGGTATATTTCACTWGTGATTTCATGATTATAAATATTTGTTGTATTTTTTATTTMGCGCTCTGCAATTCAGCGGTTGTTTACGAAAATGATCCCGCTAAAGGGATCCGTGCGTCAAGAAGTTAAAACTCAGTTTATTTTAATAAACATGTTTCTGCATGCACATTGACTACTCTTCTACTACAAGGAAAGCACATTTTTCTAAGCAAACCCAAATCTTAGGAGTTGGACTTAATGCATTAGCTATTGAGATGGTGGTTCCAGTTTAGATAGATAAATGAGACTTCACTATCTTGACAGGGCCGGTTCTATGGGGTGGATAAGCTGGGCATGGACCCCCAGAAATAATGTGCCCTCCCTCAGTTGCCCCATGTAGTGTTATGAATTGCAATGGCCCGGTTTCACCAATGTAGTGCCGCAAGGCCTGCCAGTAGTGCAGACGGGACAGAGGCTATATGCTGGGTGTGCTCATGATCTGAGGGGGGGGGGGGTGTAATATTTAGTAGTTAAAATCCCAAAATGCATTCTGATTGGGAACCTAGCCATGCAATGTAATTAAGGTACTGCCTTGACTACCTTATTTAGGAAGCTAATTTGACCCTGCCCTGGGTGGGATCCAATGGACTTTCACAGAGAGCGATGTCGAGCAGCCTGCTGGCCCAACCGCCGAGGTTGAGAGCCTAGCAGGAAATGTAATATTGTCCCATCAAGAGTGACGCAAAGTAAAATCGCAYCCGCTGCCAGTGAACCCCACTTGAAAAGACATGGCGGGCCTTTGTCAGCAATGCCGACTGCAGTTGGCACTGAAACATAGGGACATCACAGCAATGTGCAAACACTCTCCACCCTGAAGAACGTATTCAGTGAAGAGATGCAGRATGTTAGATCAACGAAAAGCCCAGCTGGCATTTGAGCGGGAACTGCCAAGTACATTTCACCAGGAAGGAGAATGGATCAGAAACGTCTGAAGTTCAACACAGCAACTCTAAAATGGTCAGCTACAACCTTTATGGCCCTGGCTGCCGCGCCAGTTAATACAATTCCCTAATGTAAACCTACTGGTTGTTCGGGAGGACGGGTTCATGGTAAAGCTGGGGCGGAATTAGTGAAACGGTATCAATACATCAAACACATGATTTACATGTGTTTGATGTCATTCCATTCACTCCGTTCCAGCCATTGTTATGAGCCGTCCGCAGCAACCTCCACTGGTAGAGTGGAGGCTGAAGAAATTCGGCTTGTCACCAAAAGCACTCACAAACCTTTACAGATGCACAATCGAGAGCATCCTGTCGGGCTGTATCACCGCCTGGTACGGCAACTGCTCCGCCACAACCATAAGGCTCTCCAGAGGGTAGTGAGGTCTGCACAACGCATCACCGAGGGCAACTACCTGCCCTCCAGGACACCTACACCACCGATGTCACAGGAAGGCCATAAAGATCATCAAGGACAACAACACCTGAGCCGCTGCCTGTTCACCCCGCTATCATCCAGAAGGCGAGGTCAGTACAGGTGCATCAAAACAGGGACCGAGAGACTGAAAAACAGCTTCTATCTCAGCCATCAGACTGTTAAACAACCACCACTAACATTGAGTGGCCGCTGCCAACATACTGACTCAACTCCAGCCACTTTTATAATGGACAAATTTATGTAAAAAAAAAAAATCCCTAGCCACTTTAAACAATGCCACTTAATATAATGTTTACATACCCTACATTACTCACCTCATATGTCTATACCATCTACTGCATTTTGCCATCTTTATGTAATACATGTATCACTAGCCACTTTAAACAATGCCACTTTATATATGTTTACAACCCTACATTACTCATCTCATATGTATATACTGTACTCTATACCATCTACTGCACTTGCCTATGCCGTTCTGTATCATCACTCATTCATATATTTTTATGTACATATTCTTCATCCCTTTAGACTTGTGTGTATAAGGTAGTTGTTGTTGAAATTGCTAGGTTAGATTACTCGTTGGTTATTACTGCATTGTCGGAACTAGAAGCACAAGCATTTGGCTACACTCGCATTAACATCTACTAACATGTGTATGTGACCAATAACATTTGATTTGATTTATGAGACTGCCCAGAGACAGTCCATGGTTATCACACTAGAGTTACTGAGAGTCACAGAAATGATTGCACTGTTTTTGATACTTGGACAACAGTTTTGATAAACAAACTGAATTACACTATTCTGAATTAGAGTAGTTAAACTTGCATCTACAAATTTATTTAGGACGCAACAATGTTGTGTATAGTTTCTAACTGCCCAAAGGTCATGTCTAATAAGCATGTTAAAAAAAGTGGTAATCTCATCCCATATCAAGCTCCTCATTTTTTCTGTGACTTATCTCAACATGGGGTACGATAGTATTGATGATTTTCCTTGCCACAAGCTTCCCTGTCTATCCCTCTATGGCTGCTTTTACACAGACAGCCCAATTCTGATCTTTTTTAAAGAAAAATTGACCAATTAGCGGAAAATTATCACAATTGGGCTGCCTGTGTAAATGCAGCTCATCTGTCCAATTGGGGCAATCTTGTCTAACATCTAGATTGGCTACACCTGAAACCTGTTTTGGGAGGGTGCAATGTGCAGATAGGAATGTATTGTGTACAACAGATAGGTTTGCGTGTCATGCTGAAATAGGAAAACAAGTCAACTCCATTCATTATGTTAAATGATAAGGTCACTGATTGCCACCAGCTGTCTCTAATTGAAACTAGGAAGTCAAGGTGCAATACAAGGCGAGAGCACCAGCTGTCTTAATTGAAACCTAGGAAGTCAAGGTGCCAATACAAGGCGAGAGCAGCACTCTCACAGTTAAAACCGGAAGGCTCTAGCAAGCTGTCTGTTGCCATACCATAGCTACTGGGGAGTTCTACAACTGAGCTGATTGCTATGGCTCTTGGACACTAAGGCAAGAAATGGGTTATCTTCAATAAGTTGTATTGTTGAAGGTGTGCTGGCCCTTTTACTAATCATTCCCCTTGCTTTTTCAGGGTCTCTTTGCTCAGTTTTGTGTTTGTAGGCAGTACTAGTTTTCCTTTCAAATGGTAAGCTGTTTTCTGTTCTTTTGATAATTGAAATAATTCATTTTGACTTAACACAATATTATGATTTAAGCAATCATAATATTTTATTTTCAAAATGTCATTACTTTGATTTGACCTGATGTACTTTATATATTATATATTAAAAATAAAAATAAATCAGCATGTCTTATTTTTGTCTCTTAGGCAGGCTTATTAAACTTTGAGCTTAAGCCCCAAAAGAAAGTGTTGTCATCCCATGACCCAACTTAAGAATGGTGTAGATGTATTGTAGTGACTGAACTTTGACATGCCAGGCCCCCCCTTTGGTCCTGAACCATAGCCCAGGGCAGGGTTTCTTAAACTTTTACCTTTATGGAGTTTAAACTGCTATTATAGAGTTCTGTCTCTCCTTTAGAGCCCTAAACACAAGTAGATTGGTCCTACTGTTCAAATGTAAAGAATTTAGCCGTACACAACCGTTGCTTTATATATAACAAGAGAATGTGCCCCACTACATGGCTTAAACTTCACTAAATACAACTATAGGCTGTCACACTTGACACTACGCAATGACCGTAACCAAGCCGCCACTTCTCCAGGTGCAAAAATATTTCAGTGGGACTTTTAGAAAAGTAAACTAGGTGCATATTCTATATGCATGGCTGTGAAATGTCATACATGGTAGTAGCCAATTTGAATCTGCTCCAATTAAGAGTGAATGTCCATTCTGAGCACAACGCGTGAAGGCAGGGGCCCACTCATTGTCATAAGCTACTGTAAAAGTGATGTCAATATTATCGCACAGACTGTAATGTAGTTTACTTACTACTTTCAGTAGGCTACACTATTGGTTATACTACTGCGACTTAAACAATCCAGGCCTATCTGAAATACAGCCATATACGAAACTGTCATTTTGCACACCATGTTGAAGAGGAGCCTCAAGAAGACTGGTAGCCCAAGATGCGCTCATTAAAAAGGCACACCGTAACATTTCAGGACCATGGACAGAAGGCTATCGCCAGTCAGCGCTCTGAAAGCGTAACGTTAGCTACACTGCCAATTTCAGCACGAACAAGGTGCTCACCTCGCCGCACAACCAGTAGCCTACATTGGTCATTGTCCCTATACCATCAAATGACGCAAAGCTGTAGATCTCCAATCAGTCCCATATGCAACAGCTTTGCTTCCGTCCCTCTCCTCGCTCGAGCTAGGGCCCTTCTGTACACCAAGTCACCCTCGAAGCACTGTTACCCATCGCTCCACAAAAGCCGCGATCCTTGCAGAGCAAGGGAAACAACTACTTCAAGTTCTCAGCAAGTGAAATCACCGATTTAAACGCTATTAGCGCGCACCCCACTAACTAGCTATCCATTTAACACTGGTTACACATGCAAGCAATGACAATCACGTATCTAAAGATGCATTGCAGTAAAAAGAAAGGCCTAAACTGTAAGTTTGCATAAAATCTTG
>NC_036850.1:15941430-15958412 GCF_002910315.2 Salvelinus sp. IW2-2015
GCAGGCTCCCCCCCCAGTCCAGCCCAAATCCGTCCCTCTCAAACTTACCGCCCCACCTCGTTCTTCTCCAAGCACACGGCTCCATTTTGTAATAAGCTTCTGTCAGTGTTTCTACCAATTGCATTCTACTCTGGACAAATGGAGACACAGCCCTTGCTATGCCGGAGAAAATGGAGAGAAGAGGGAAGAAAAAAAGCAGAGAGACTAAAACAAAATACAATCAAAAATGATAGGGGCATGGTATGAGGGCCTTTGTGTGTGAATTGTTTCACATGTGTGTGCGGCGTTGCATTGTCGCGGTGTGTCAGGACGCCCATGCAGAGATTAAAAAACACGCACATCTGTTGCGTGTTTGTGTGTTAATAAGCTTCTTGACGCTTAACCGGATCCCGGTTACCGGGCGGATAACATTATCAAACAACAACCGCTAAACTGCAGAGCGCCCAAATTCAAAATTAATACTAAAAACTATTTATCAATCATGAAAAATTCACAAGTGAAATATACCAAAACACAGCTAGCGTTTGGTTGTTAATCCACCTATCGTGTCAGATTTGAAATATGCTTTACAGCGAAAGCAATCCAAGGCCGGTTTGTGAGTTTATCAATCACTAGCCAAAACAGTGAAGAACAGCTACGCCCCAAATTAGCATTGGTGTCACGAAAGAAAAGCAATCAAATGCATCGCTTACCTTTGATCAATCTTCGCGCATGGTTGCACTCACGACGACTCCCAGTTACACAATCAATGTTCTTTTTGTTCGATAACATATTAGTGTTTGATAACCAAAAACGCCATTTTTGATTGGGCGCGTTTGTTCAGAAAACCACCAGCCTCGCTTCCGTTCCTGAAAGGCAGACGAAAATTCCAAAAAGTATCCGGAAAGTTCGTAGGAAACAATGTCAAACGGGTTATAATCAATCGTCAGGTTGTTTTAACATACATAATCGAATAATATTTCGAACCGGACTGCTTAACCTATTCAATAACAAATGAAAAGAAAATGGTCGAAGCTTACCCCTCTCAGCCCGCACAGAACTGAATCAAAGGCACACCTGACTCGTTTTTAAAATCTCGCTCATTTTCAACAATAAAAGCCTGAAACTATGGTCTTAAAGCCTCGGTGGCCACAGCCCTGAGGAAGCCATGGCAAAAAAAATCTGGTTGATACCCCTTTAATGGAAGAGCGGGCAGGCAATGGAAACCAGGGATAAAAAAAAAAAAATCCACTCTCGCGGCCTTAGATTTCTCAGTTTTCCTGCAAAATCAGTTCTGTTATACTCACAGACAATATTTTGACAGTTTTTGCGAAAGCTTTGGAGTGTTTTAGATCCTATCTGTAAATTATTATGCATATTCTACGATCTTGGGCCTTGAGAAATAGCTCCGTTTAACCTTGGGAACGTTATTTAAAAAAAAAGAAATAATTCTGCCCCCTAGGCCTGGAAAAGCGACAGTTAATATGTGTGGGCGTGCGTGCGTGCGTGTGTGTGTGTGAGTTAACAGAGCCGTGGAATCCCTAAAAACCCTCATTGTACCATTTGCTTATTTAAATTCAATCACACAACCTTGCTGAGTACTGAAGTAGACGGGCGGCAATATGAAGGTGATCAGCTGACCAATGAGGTAAGACTGCAATTCTATTCCAGTGGCTGCCTCCCTGCCTATGAGAAACTGAGCAGAGAAGAATTACAGCACTGTCGTCCCTTCATACTTTTCACCCTCTGGCCAAGGCAACAAAACACACGTAACACACAGGGGTGTCATCAAGGATGTACTACAGCACATAGCCTACACACTAACAGATATAAACACTTGAACACAAACGCCCCCATTCACTAAGGACAAACCTCTCTCTACATAATGGAATCATTTAATTGCACATGTGCTCAACTGGCTTCAGCCAAGTTGTGCCCCAAGGTCAAGATTAATAAACCTCAGCAACTGATGCAGTCTCATATAGAAAGAGCTCTACACAGAAGGAGAACTCAGACTGCAGAAACTCACAATGTGGGAGAGGAATTAGGACCATAAATTACACCCCAAAAACTAAATAAAACAATGTGTCAAGTGAGACGTGTTTAGAATTCCCCATCATTCATGCATACCTTATATGGAGGGAAAAGAGTATATGGTTTGAAACAGATAATGGACTATTACTATTGCAGGACCACAAGTAGAGACCGTGTGGTGGGGTGAGCATTCATTTTCACTTCACAAGAATTCATTGCTCCCTGAGACACAGTAGCACCTGTTAGCTACTGACACCTAGCATTGTTGCTAACTGTGGTATCAACTATGGACTCGGTGACGAGCTGGTTCAGCCAGGTAGTTACAGGCAATCTATGCCCATTAGGACAAACTAGTGACGAAGCTATGGTTCAGACAGGAAACGCCACATATTCATTTCACCATTTATTAGAAGATGACAATACACACAGTACATTAGTCTTAGTGTTAGGCTCCGCTCATGTGAGCTATAACAACAGAGATGGTATGCTATTCCAATCCCCCTGACTGAACGAAAGCAGAGTCCAAACAGGTGGAGGCTGGGGTGGGTGGTAGGAAAGAGGAAATCAGACATGCACGACGAGTAACACGTTACAGCATTAGCATGTCACCAAGAAGACCGGTGCAAAGCTTGCRCACGGCAGCCATCAGAGAATGTGTGTGCAAACCTGGTCGACTAAATAATAAGTCTGATGAATCTATGTGGTGCAATATCAGATGATGCAACACTCAGGTTTCCTGCGCTTGATGTGTTGTCCAAAACACAAAATGAAGATACAATCATATTTACCACGATAACAGTATTACATATGATAATGTACCTCAACATCTACCCAACATTGCAATGAGATTTGTTTAAACCAGTCACAATAAGGATTAGCAGTTAAGGATTAGCAGTTAGCGGTGATAAGCACAGAGTGTGGCTGAGTGTGATGGGTTCCCATGTTGATTGGGCCAGTGACAGAGCTGAGTGGACAACCAGGTCTGGCTATCTGTGCTAACCACTCTGGGATCTGGACTTGGGGACAGGAAGCAAAGAGCAGGACAGCCACTTCCTGAGGTCCCAGGGCTGAGGGCCAAGGTCTTGGGGGAATGTTAATAGGTGGTTAAGACGACATCGAGGATTGGGGAGATAGCAAAGTTAATTACAGCTTTGCTGAAGCGCCCAGCTTTTTTCTGTCTCTGAATAAAATAAGTTTTTCATTAATGGTGTCGAGGAGATCAACGGTTATCAGCAGCTCCGGAGGGACGGTGGGGGGAAAACAATCACAGATTCTTTCACACAATTTCTCCATCTAATTTCCGACCGTGCATTTCGGGAACAAAATTAATTTCCTCGGCTATCTAATAAATCAGAAACAAGTGATTGCTGGTGGTGCCAATCCAGGCAGGCACAATGAGATCTCCCGCTGTTCCTGCTCTCACAGAATGAATTGCGTTGTCTTCGTCTCCCTGCTGAAAGCTGAGAAACGTCACCAAGATTGCGCTGTAAGCCCTGCCAGGGATCCCCTCCAGCAGTGCACCACCAGCCTGCTTCTCTCCTCCCTCATCTCCCTCCATCCCTTCCATCTCTCCCCACACAGGGCCCTCTCACTCCTTCCACTGAGACAGCTTTCCATGCTGAGTGAATACTTATTGCAAATCATTAGCAAGCCGGGTAAAAAGGCAATGGCAGCATTCTGACACATTCAAATTTCTCACAGCACAAATTGATAGTTATCTCTTCATCCCTTTACTTCCTGTTAGTTCCTACTTGTCTTGTAATCCATCCCCCAATGGTTCTCACTAATGCATTTCTACTCTGCACACTAAAGGAGCTCTGCATGACGGCTTTATTATCGATGGACTTATATTGTGTTGCAATACACAATTATACATGCGTGCTTGTTAGATCTATGCATGTTTTTCCTGCATGGCTTCCCTTTGAAATAACTGGGGTTTTTGAACATAGCTATCACGCTAAGAATGCCCCCATGGCTACTTCGGCGAAGCGTTATAGAGCATTAAGAGTCCGAATGCACACCATGGAGGTTGAGGGAGTAATCTGGGAGGTGAACCCAGTCCCCCCTCCTCAGTCTGGGCCGCGCGTTCTCGGGGGAGGTTCTGGCAAGATCTTTCGAGAGGGCGGGGGGTTGGGGACAGCGGGGAATGGGAAAGGAAGGGTTAAACGCTGGTTTGTAAACATTTATCTGCTTCAAATCAGAGCAGTAGATATCCCAGCCGCATCCCCTGCCATTACAGAATACCCTAAAGCGCCTACTGTGGCTGGCTGAGAGCGTGGCGATCCTCTCCACCGGTCCTATTGATTTGCACGCCCCAGAGACAGTGGTGCTCCAAAGGGCAGTAAATGAAGGGCAATTTTTAGCAGGGAATTACACCTCACGGAAACTTAAGGGACAAACGGTCGGATTCCTCGTCGACCGAGAAACTGGAGCTAATGTGGAGCTCAATCTAGTCCGGCCACGCCACTTCCACACTACCCTGTTACAGTACACCAAGCACACAACAGTGCAAACGCAGCAACTTGCAGATATTAAGTACCATCATCACAAACCCACACACACATAGCAGCTAAGCAGCAGACAAACACAGGTAATACAAGGTTCCCAGGAACAAAAAGTGACTCCCCCAATCACTGTGGAATTACAGTCAAATAACAGATCCATGCAGACCATTCATGATGCCCGATGCAACTAAATGACTCACGTACTGACCCACACTTGGCACAGAGCTCACCTGGAGGAGAAACGTACACTAGCAAGGGCCAAGAATGCAGGTTGTCAAATAAAGTGTGTGAGGGCTTTATAGGGAAGTGTGAATATCATAAGGAACTGGACTTAAGTTATATTAGTCATACGAATCAAGACCATTCTTTGGATTCTTTCATCATTGAGTGTTCCACATTTTTCTAAGCCTTATCTTATGCAGGAGCATATATCAGAAATAGCAGAATGTCCAAACTGTGTGCAGAACTAAACCTGCTGGGGTCTGATCCACTTGAACATCAATCCACAACATGCCATATTAAGTCGTTGTTTGGGATGCGATCCAATACCATGTTTGTATGGGTTAGCGACCATACCTTGTTTGTATGGGGCGACCCATATTCATGTGTTTGTATGGGAGCTGCCATATTCATGTGTTTGTATGTGAGCGACCATATCCAAGTGTTGTAATGGTGAGCGACCATATTCATTGTTGTATGGGAGCGACATATCCATCGTGGTTGTATGGGAGCGACCATATCGTGTTGGTAAGTGGGAGCGACCATATTCATGTGGTTTGTATGGGAGCTGACATATTCCAGTGTTGAGGGAGCGACCCATATCAGTGTTGTATGGACGACCATATCCATTGTTTGTATGGGAGCGACCGATATTCATGTGTTGTATGGGAGCGACCATGATGCATGGGTGTTGTATGGGAAGCGACCATATCAAGTGTTTTGGATGGGAGCGACCATATCCATGTTGTTGTAATGGAGCCGCCAATTCACGTGTTTGTATGGAGGCGCCCCTATTCATGTTTTGGTATGGGGGCGACAATGATTCATGTGTTGTATGGGAGCGACATATGCATTGGTGTTTGTATGGGAGCGACCATATCCATGTGTTGGTATGGGAGCGACCATATCATGTTTTGTATCGGGAGCGAACCATCTCATGTGTTTGTATGGGTAGCGACCATATCCATTGTGTTTGTATGGGAGGACATAACATATGTGTTCTATTGGGAGCGACCATATGCCATTGTGTTTCTATGGGAGCGACCATATCCATTTGTGTTTGTATGGGAGCGACCATATTCAGTGGTGTATGGGAGCGACCATATAGTGTTTTGTAATGGGAGCGACCATATCGCATCGTTTTCGTATGGGAGCGACCATATCCATTTTGTTTGTATGGTGAGCGACCATATCATGTGGTTTGGATTGGGACCGACCATATCCATGTGTTGTATGGGAGCGACCTATATCTCAGGTTTGTTATGGGAGGCGATCGATATCCCATGTGTTTGTCTGGAGCGACCAATCATGTGTTTGTATGGGAGCGACCATATCATGTGTTTGTAGGCGAGCGACCATTAATCCATGTGTTTGTATGGGAGCGGACCATGAGTCAGTGTTTTTGTAGGAGCGACCTATATTCATCGTGTTTTTCTACAGCACAATGGTGATAATTTCTAACGGTGTGTGTGTTTGTGGTGGTGTGTTGTGTGTGGGTGTGTGTTGTGGGGTGTTGTCGTGGATTGTGGTGTGTTGTGGTGGTGGGTGTGGTGTGGGGTGTGTGTGTGTGTGTGTGGGTGGTGTGTGGTGTGTGGTGTGTTGTGGTGTGGTGTGTCGTGGGTGTGGTGTAGGTTAGGGTTACAATTAGGGTTAGAGTTAGAATGAGTGTCAGGGGTTAGGTTTACAGTTAGGTTTAGGGTTAGCTTAAAGGTTTAGGAAAAATAGGATTTTGAATGGGAATCAATTGTTTGGTCCCCACAAGGATAGTAAAACAAATGTGTGTGTGTTTGATCCTGGCTCTGAAGCAGCGCTGTTTACAATAGCGTGTGTCATGTCAGAGTTACTGAGAGGCAAACGCCCCAAGGATAGAGGTTAATACGGTAGAGAGGAAGACTGTCTCCTTTTAACATGTGATACATGCCTGAAACAAGACAGAACATACACTTGACAAGGAGTGCAGACTAGGTATTTACTGTAAACAAAATTACACGAAACAGTAGGTGATTTTTCCCGCTCTTCAGTACAAGAAGCTACAATAGCTGGTAAGACAAATGTCAAGGGAAAGAATCAGGAGGGGAAAGAATCAGTGGTTGACTAATAAAAGTCTCTGTCTCCGTGGGACCTGGCTATTATCAGTTCATTCATTTCTTCCGCCTGCTGCTCACGCCTTGTAAAACTGTCGCTCTCACACCAGCGACGCTGACCTCCAGATAGCCCGAAGCATGAAAGGCCTTTTATCGTGCCAGGTGTGACCACTCTCTGCGGAATGACCAGCAGTGTGCTAGCGCATGCGTGCATGTGTGTGGTGTGTGTGTGTGTGTGTATGTATGTGTATGTGGGTAGCGCATACGTTGTGCATAAGCAGATTGGCATAAACAACCCAAACCCGGAGTGTCGATCTAAAATGTGGGTTTCAAACATGCGGGCAAGAGTAATTTACATAATCCACACACACACCCACACCACACACACACACACACACACACACACACATCACACACACACACACACACACACACACACACCAACACACAACACACAGACAACACACACACAACACACACACATCACACACCACACACAACACACACACCACACACACACTTGAGACTGGGCAATGATTGCACGAACTATATAGTCCCAGTCCAGCAGTTGGTGTATGAGGCTGTTAGCTCCCTCCTCCGCTGGAGCCCCAGTGTCCTGTCTGGCTGATGGCAGACCAACAATGCACATAGGTTGAACTTGACCTTCACCTCTCACATTGACATCTGAGGTCCCAGCTGGCTCGGAGCAGGTGAGTTGGGGTGGGTGCACAGGCTGTGTGGAGTGGGACCATACGGGACAGTTACGGAAATTCAAGGAGATATTAGTTCCAAGCAGTTGAGTATCACTCATTGTGCTAATTGGAAGCATGGAGCAGGGATGGGTGGATCAGTATAGAGAGTTGTCAGGTTCAGCCCTCCTAAGGAGGCTCAACAAATCAGCCACAAAGTTCACCAGCACCCTCTATTTTAACCTTTGATACATATTGCTGTGGTCATATTTTCAATATTTCTGTCCGCACTGTCAAATGCATTGCGAGTTATGTATGAACAGTGGTCCATCACTTAAATCCTTCCCCGGGACAGCCAATGGGTGGCTGGTTGTGCGGGTGTGGTGTGGTTCCCCACAGAGGCCCAGACAGAGACGATGGGGGGTTGCAGCTCTGGCCATGGGGACGCTCCTCAGGACAGGTTACATATAGGACTGAGAGAGAAAGATGATCCTGATCAAAATCTGATCTCCACGAGCTGCTCATCCACTAACTGTCATTTCAGCAGATTGGACAAGCGTCTGAGATGAAAATAAAACAGACTCTGCAGGATGCACAATGGGGTCCTGGGTAAGGCTAACAATGAGTGAGGGACATTAATCTGATTACATGTATTATGTTAACATATCAGGATGCATACTTACAAGCCCACAAACACACAACAACAAACAAGCTGCTAGATGTAACAGACTGGACCAATCTGCCTGCTGTGCCCTGCTCTATGGCAAATAAAAACAAGGAACAAATCATAATGAAATTGGGTCCCATCACTCCGCACCAACCCATCCCCTTGCCTTTTCTCCCCCTGCCACCCCCAATGTCTCTTTTCTCCACAATCAGTGTCAGAAGAAGCGGCGAGGAGCGGTTTGTGAGAACACTACTGGCGCAGCGGCAGAGCCCTGTTCCTACACCCTTTATCTCACCAGGAGATGGAATTCAATATACAAAAACCCCATCATGCAGCAGCATCAGCCTGCGCCGGGGATAAGGGCAGGTTGCCAGGTAATGGATGGTGGTGGACGAACACAAGTTTGAGACTACCCGGGAGGAGTGGAGATTACAGGAAGGGGTGGGGTACTTGGGGCTGGAGGATGCGAGGGGAGGAGAGGGTTTTCTTGACAATCTTTCTCCACATCCCCCTTCCCCCCCCCACCCGCCGCCAGCTCGCCTCTGCAATCTGCAGCCCCACAATACAGTGTGGTGTGTGTGTGTGTGTTGTGTGTGTGTGGTGGTGTGGTGTGTGTGTGTGTGTGTGTGTGGGTGTGGTGTGTGTGTGTCTGGTGGTGTGTTGTGTGTGTGGTGTGTGTGTGTGTGTGGTGTTGTGTGTGTGTGTGTGTGTGTGTGTGGCTTCGGTCCAGCTCTAATACAATGCATGTCACACCGCAACCCAAAAAAAAAAACACCACTGCTTTGTTTCCTTTCTTCCTGTTGTTTTTTTTTATCCCCCGTGCACATTAATTAGGAAAATCACTCACATCCATGACATT
This sequence comes from Salvelinus sp. IW2-2015, assembly GCF_002910315.2. Lineage (NCBI taxonomy): Eukaryota > Metazoa > Chordata > Actinopteri > Salmoniformes > Salmonidae > Salvelinus > Salvelinus sp. IW2-2015. The sequence goes on from NC_036850.1 coordinate 15,950,466, forward strand.
AAATTAAAAATGACATCAGATAATTGTCATAACAAGAAACTGAATACATAATAGAAGCAAAAAATAATATATTTCCTTTGAGATAAAGTATAATGGGGAGGGTGATGATCCCACACAGAGAAGTGAAAAAGACTCTCCGAAGAGGAGCACACAGGAAACCCACCCGCACACCATTTCCCTTTCTCTCCCTCCACTCATTCTACCTCGGATAGCGGGAGCGGAAGAGCGAGAGAGAGCGAGAAAGAAAGGAAGGGACTGCGAGAGAGAAAGAGAAAGAAAAAGTAATTCCTCTGATTTATTTATGACGCAATGAAGGCATGCTGAACGCATCAGAACAGGCAGCAGTGGTCAGACTGTCAGGGAAGATGAAGTGTCTTCATAGTCGAGTGAGCGAGACGAACGAGGGACAGGGGGAAAGAGAGAGAGAGAATTAGAGATGGTGAGAAGCAGGTGGCTGTACTGCGGAAGGGTGTTAACAATCGCAACACCGCACTCGCCACAAAATGGCCACTTGGTTCCCTCTGACGGACGGCGCTAGGAGGGGGGCCATCCTCACAGCCGCTATCTCATCCCGCCTCCGCACCCCATTCTCCATCCTTAACAATTTCTCATATTTATGGATGGGTTCATACACCACACCACTAACTAGCTCTTCACTTGCACTGGGTTTCCCCGGGGAAGCACAAAATGTTTCTGGATTCTAATTTTCAACAATGATTTCTTAGCTTGTTACTAAATTCTTAGCATGATTTTGTGTAATTAAGCTGAACATTTGTGGGGGAAAAGGTACATATAAAATACAATTTCCGATAATCATTGCTTTGGGGGAAAAAGGTATAAAATGTCTAAAACAAGAGAATATGACATACAAAAGCATCCAGTATGTGATGTATATTAATGATACTGTTGTTCAGCCTGTCATGACTGTGTTACAATGTTTCAACTAGAGGATAATCAGGTTTGTGAAATACTACCAAAACACAACAACATAAAACATCCATACATATGAATCATCATAACATGTTCTAAACCAGCATAATCAAACTATTAGGCATATGCCAGAGAGAAGCCAATATTAGAGCAGAGCAGAGCAGAGCTGTGCCTTAAAACACAGGCTGCAGATGGGACTACCTCCAGGGCAACATCTCCATCTGCAGGCAGAGAAAGCCAGAGCACCAGGCACAAACATCCTGTTTGTTATTCACCATAACATGGATTCTCCAAGGTAAATTACTTTACTTGTCTTATTTGTCATTTTTACATTCTCCATGTCAAATCACATCCACGAGCCTTCTTCAAAGACAGAGAAGCGAAAGAAATTTGTAACAACCAAGCCATTCCATATGTAGAATTTAAAGACGTAATAAGACGTGTAGGGATGTAGCAATGATAGCACAAGTAATACATTCAGGAAACTTGAGTGGTGGAAAGCTATGGGTGTGATAGGACACTTAAAAAATGTGATGAAAAGTTGATTGGAAAAGTACCATCAAGTTATTTCATCCCTTTCCTGATTCAACCTTAATTCTATCCATTCCACCTCATGATTATGTGAGCAGGGCAATTTCCACAGACAAGCTGAAATCACCTTGACGAAACACACTCATATTTATATAACCAGGGCTCCCCACTGTAATGCCCCTGCAAAGATTTATTAACAGTTTTCAACTCTGCATGTATCTCAAAAATACCCCTGATTTCATATAATTTAATGGCTCGCAGATGGTCCGGATTCAAAACGCTCGGTCAGAAAATACAGCCGAAAATTGCTGCGCTTTCTAATATTGCCGGCATTCCAGGCAGATGGGAATATACTGGAATGGAGCATAAATTTACTTTTCATATTTTCAGGTCTGCTCTGAATCTCCACCTCGTAGGTGATAAAAATTGGACGTCTGCAGCTTCGATTCAAATAAGCTGAAGAAACGCAGCACACATCCATCTTAATGCTGCAGAGAGAGGGAGAGATATGGAGAGAGAGCGGGAGGGAGGAGTGGAGAGAGAGGGAGGGAGGAGTGGAGAGAGAGCGGGATAGGAGGAGAGAGAGAGAGCGGGATAGGAGAGAGAGAGGGATGGGAAGAGGAGAGGACAGTGGGATAAGGAGAGAGAGGAGGAGAGAGAGAGAGGAGGGAGGAGGAGAGGAGAGACATGGGATGAGGAGAGAGGAGGAGAGAGATGCGGGATAGGAGGAGAGAGAGGGGGATAGGAGGAGGGAGAGAGAGGGGGAGGAGTGGAAGAGCGGGATAGGAGAGAGAAAGAGACGGGATAGGAGAGAGGAAGGAGAAGAGCGGGACGAGAGAGAGGAGAGAGAGAGAGCGGGATAGGAGGAGGGAGGAGGGAGGGACGGGAGGGAGGGAGGGAGGGAGGGAGGAAAAATGACTTGTGAGTCATGCACGAAGTAGATGTCCTAACCGACTTGCCAAAAACTATGTTTTTACAGAAAATTTGTGGAGTGGTTGAAAAATGAGTTTTAATGACTACAACCTAAGTGTATGTCAACTTCCGACTTCAACTGTATACACCTGTTCTGAAAGGCCCCAGTCTGCAACACCACTAAGCAAAGGGCACCACCAAGCAAGCGGCACCATGAAGACCAAGGAGCTCTCCAAACAGGTCAGGGACAAAGTTGTGGAGAAGTACAGATCAGGGTTGGGTTATAAAAAAATATCTGGGACTTTGAACACCGTTAAATTAATTATTAAAAAAATGGAAAGAATATGGCACCACAACAAACCTGCCAAGAGAGGGCCGCCCACCAAAACTCACAGACCAGGCAAGGAGGGCATTAATCAGAGAGGCAACAAAGAGACCAAAGATAACCCTGAAGGAGCTGCAAAGCTCCACAGCAGAGATTGGAGTATCTGTCCATAGGACCACTTTAAGCCGTACACTCCACAGAGCTGGGTTTTACGGAAGAGTGGCCAGAAAAAAGCCATTGCTTAAAGAAAAAAATAAGCAAATACGTTTGGTGTTCACCAAAAGGCATGTGGGAGTCTTCCCAAACATATGAAAGAAGGTACTCTGGTCAGATTAGACTAAAATGTAGCTTTTTGRACATCAAGGAAAACGCTATGTCTGACGCAAACCCAACATCTCTCATCACCCTGAGAACACCATCCCCGTGACGCATGGTGGTGGCAGCATCATGCTGTGGGGATGTTTTTCATCAGCAGGGACTGGGAAATTGAATTGACTGAGAATTGAAGGAATGATGAATTGTGCTAAATACAGGAAATTCTTGAGGGAAACCTGTTTCAGTCTTCCAGAGATTTCAGACTGGGACGGAGGTTCACCTTCCAGCAAGACAATGACCCTAAGCATACTGCTAAAGCAACACTCTAGTGGTTTAAGGGGAAACATTTAAATGTATTGGAATGGCCTAGTCAAAGACCAGACCTAACTCCAATTAAAAGTCTGTGGTCTGACTTAAAGATTGCTGTACACCAGCGGAACCCATCCAACTTGAAGAACCTGGAGCAGTTTTGCCTTGAAGAATGGGCAAAACTCTCAGTGGCTAGATGTACCAAGCTTATAGAGACATACCCCAAGAGACTTGCAGCTGTAATATCTGCAAAAGGTGGCTCTACAAAGTATTGACTTTGGGGGGGGGGTGAATAGGTATGCATGCTCAAGTTCTGTTTAAAAAAAATCTTTTTTCTTGCTTGTTTCACAATTTTAAAAAAATGCATCTTAAAAGTGGTAGGCATGTTGTGTAAATCAAATGATACAAACCCCCGAAAAATCTATTCCAGGTTGTAAGTCAACAAAATAGGAAAAATGCCAAGGGGGTGAATACTTTCACAAGCCACTGTATATAGGTCATGGATGGCAGGAAGCTTGGCCCCAGTGATGTATTGAGCCGTACGCACTACCCTCTGTAGTGCCTTGTGGTCGGATGCCGAGCAATTTTCATACCAGGCGATGATGCAACCGGTCAGGATGCTCTCGGATCTGGGGACCCGTGCCAAATATTTTCAGTCTCCTGAAGGGGAAAAGGTGTTGTCGTGCCCTCTTCCAGACTGTCTTGGTGTGTTTGGACCGTGTTAGTTTGTTGGTGATGTGGGCACCAAGGAACTTGAAACTCCGACCTGCTCCACTACAGCCTCATCGAATGAGAATGGGGGCCTGTTCAGTCCTCCTTTTCCTGTAGTCCACGATCATCTCCTTTGTCTAGCTCACATTGAGGGAGAGGTTGTTGTCCTGGTACCACACTGCCAGGTCTCTGACCTCCTCCCTATAGGCTGTCTCATTGTTGTCGGTGATCAGGCCTACCACTGTTGTGTCGTCAGCAAACTTAATGATGGTGTTGGAGTCGTGCTTGGCCACGTAGTCATGGGTGAACAGGGAGTACAGGAGGGGACTAAGCACACACCCCTGAGGGGCCCTGGTGTTGAGGATCAGCATRGCAGATGTGTTGTTACCTACCCTTACCACCTGGAGGAGGCCCGTCAGGAAATCCAGGATCCAGTTGCAGAGGGAGGTGTTTAGTCCCAGGGTGCTTAGCTTAGTGATGAGCTTTGAGGGCACTATGCGGTTGAATGCTGAGCTGTAGTCAATGAACAGCATTCTCACATAGGTGTTCCTTTTGACCAGGTGGGATTGAGATTGTGTCATTTGTGGATCTGTTTGGGTGGTGTGCGAATTGGAGTGGGGCTAGGGTTTCCGGGAGGATGCTGTTGATGTGAGCCATAACCAGCCTTTCAAAGCACTTCATGGCTACCGACCTGAGTGCTACAGGGCGGTAGTCATTTAGGCAGGTTACATTCGCATTCTTGGGCACAGGGACTATAGTGGTCTGCTTGAAACATGTAGGTATTACAGACTCGGTCAAGGAGAGGTTGAAAATGTCAGTGAAGACACTTGCCAGTTGGTCAGCGCATGCTCGGAGTACACGCCCTAGTAATCCGTCTGGCCCCTGCGGCCTTGTAAATGTTGACCTGTTTAAAGGTATTGCTGCTGTGTGTTATGCAGCAGTTCCTCCTGGTTGACAGTGCTGGCAGGACATCTTCAGCACACCATCAGCCCATCATGGTCATGTCAAACAAGGCAACCGTAAACATGTCGTCCCCCACGAGTGATGCAGTGCCTCCCCTTGGGCCAATTGAGACATTGCGTGTGACTAACAAATTGCCGTTATCGTGTGGCCACATATTATCCATTATATTGACCAGATACTCAAGTGGCCGCACTAACAATGAAAATAAATGTCTTGAAAAATGGAAGGAGGTTAGCCTGGGTACCAGTCTCTTTAGTTAATCCACTCCCTGTACAAGGAGCGGAATGTTAGCTAAAGAGACTGGTACTCAGACTAGAAGGCAGTTGGGAGGAGGTAAGATCAGGTGTGGGACCATTCTTGCCAATGATAGTGTAGATATGCGTGTGAACAACAGGCAAACTCTGATATAAAGTGTTTTTGTTCAAAGTTGCCGGGATGTCACGTGTCCTACTACGTGTCCTACTATCAGTACACTAGTAACAACCTAAGCACTACGAAACTTATATTCGGTCAAATAAGTTACACGTAGCAAATAAGCCATTACATTTTTTCAACACTCTCATTGACCTCCATACAAAATCTCCTCGCTTGGTGAGYGGAAAAACAAACAAAAAAACACAACCTGCTGGAGAAGAGATGTTGGGCCTAGTTATCCCTCGCATCGCCTTTTCCTCTCTGCTGTGACACATTTCAGTTAATTACTATAGCTCCCGCCTTGGGCCAATCAGTGTCATTTTGTAAATGCCGGATCTATTTGGCTAGACGCATCATTCAACCACGTTTCAGTGCTGTCTCAGATATTGTGTGTGACTAACATACGAACAGACGTACGGACGTATGAACAGACGGATGGAGACCGATCCACAGTGCCCTCCTGGATTTCATCGTGGGGGACAACAACATGGTCCTCTGGTGAAACTCATTGACCCACACATTCACAAAGATGAAAAAGGGAATGGAAACAATCTCTTCCATCTCCTCCTCCTCTGTTCTGTGTGTCGCATTATAGAAAATTCCAGATAGCAGCTTGCCTAGATTGGGTCTGAAACAAACCTTTGATACCCCTGTGTGTCCTTTCATCTCTGTGAATGCTTCCCTTCACTTTAGTTTACCAGAACAACACTTTACACACCAGAGAGAAWACCCTTGAAACACGACAGCCAGATGCCTTATTCTGTGCGGGTACAGGGGAATATTTCAGGTCTCTTTTCATGTTCTTTTCCTTCCCAACAAGTTTCAAGAGGCACCATTGATACCGGATACACAGATACACTTCTGTTGATTTCTCTCTTTTTTTATATAATTCTGAAATGAAGATGAACACACTCTTGTAGAAAGCATCTCTCACCGATTCACTCAAGTTCAGAGGGAGGGAGTGKACTTTTTCATCTTTACTCAGTCTCTCCATGCATTGAAATCATTTTTAACAAGCTACCTGAAAGTTCATCTATCGATCGCTATCTCTACATATTATTATTCTGCTCAGAACATAAAAATATAAAATTGATCAAAACTTCTTAACTTATGCCAGGTTTATTTTTTCAGTGCGATTTATCCGGCGATTGACCYGGTGCTTCTCCGTCTGTGTTACTGAAGACTGCAGCTGAGCCTTTGAATCGACTGAAGCATTAGCACCAGCGCTCAACTCCAAGGTTATTTCTGCAGGATTTACTTTAAATTCTTTAGAGAAGGGCTAACGTTTGGAATACACATTATATATGAAAATGCAGCCAAATAACTAACAAAAGTTGAGGGGATCGGTGGCATCAAAGCGTTCCTGGGCTGSCTCGGACCTCAYGGTGAGCCCTGCGTCTTTGTGAGCAGAAGCTCCGAGATGTTCGGCACATTGCAGAGCCCTTCTATAGTTTTTCAGCAGCTTATGTGGAGGCCTTTGAAGCCCAGAACCCACCTGCTCCAATCCTAACACTGTAGCTCTCCCCTCCTACAGGCTGAGGTCCCATTGGCCGACACACACAGTACCTGAGCTCTTCCCTCAGGGGGATTCCTGTTTATGCATTACTAAACTGACAAAGGAAGATCTGGGAAGCCATTTCAGAGACACATCACCAATATAATCCATAAGAAAGATGGTCCCTGACTGTAGCTTTCCTGGAATTGTAGGTATTTAGGAATATATTATTGCATATGGATTAAATAAATTATCACGGTATTTGTACTGCTACTTCTTGATCAAATACTAAGACAACAGTAACTGTGGTACAAGTACAGTGACACTTTACATCTAGGTGTTTGTCTTAATAACACCTAACACAGCAATGTGTGATATTTCTTCTGTCATGTCTCTGAAAAAACGTTTCCTCTAATAGGGTCAAACACAGCATACATGTCCGAACAGGGCTCTCTAACTCTGTCTACCACAAACCAACACACCTCACACACACCTCACACACACCTCACACACAGACAAACAGAAACACACTGGCCAACACATCAGACACACCGATGGTGTAACTGTTGCCTTATTCAAGGGTGAAAACATTACATAGAAATAGACAAAGCCTGTGTGTGAACGACCAAGTCTGGAGCAGAATCTACACTCCAGAGAGAGAGAGAGGAGCAAACGTGAGAGTGGGCAGGCAGGCAGGGGCCTGAATGAAAAGATGACCATCTAGCATGCTACCTTTAAGGTAGGATGAATAATGAATAGGCTAGTGATGGACACAGAGAAGGGCCATCAATATTTTATACTCTCGCCTCTAATTTCAGTCTCCCTCTCCCCAGATTCCCGCTGCTGTCCCAACACAAATCCCGAACTGTTGCTGCTGAGCAATACGCGGAGTGTAGTATACACACATCACATGGGTTACCACCACCACCGCAGAGCAGAGAGAGCAGGCCATTCAACACTGCACTGATTTCTACTGCTGCTGATTCAGCCTGCAGTTCCACCTCTGTTCATTCTGAGTGGACCTGCTGCACGCACACACTGC
>NC_036850.1:15961503-16012373 GCF_002910315.2 Salvelinus sp. IW2-2015
AAACACACAACGTAGACACATGCACGTTCACATACACTTTGTTCATTCATTCTTCAACTCTCCAACTTTCAGCAGACCCTCCCTGACACAATCAACCTATTATTATTTCTGTTTCTTAAGACTTAGTGTGACAGAATGAATTCATCAGTTCTGTCATACAAAAAACAAGACATACCAGTCCAGAGCATTCAGGACTCAAACCATTACATTGAAAGTGCTCTTGGTCGATAGATATGCACGTATGTCCTTAATTTCACACACTGATACGCCTAATCCTGTTACTGCGGAATGGAGTTATTGAGCTCAGTGTGATACTGAGCGATTAAAGGAAATAAATATTTTATATCCAACGTGTAAGCGGGGGATGGAATCGAGTTGAGCTTTAAAATATTGGCCTTAAACGCCTGTTGAGAAAAAAGGATAATAAGGAGAGAAACTGTGGTCAAATGCTAAGGATAATCCTACCAACAGTGTTCCCCTGCGCAGGATCCAACCATTCCCAGGCATTAGATTATATAGCAAACTACCAGAAAGAGAGATCGGGAGAGAGAGAGAGAGAGAGAAAGAGTGAGAGAAAGAGAGAGAGAGAGAGGTGTGGGGGGAGCTGACCTTGTTTTTTATTGAGGGGCCTTGGGCACAACCATCTCCTGCCTCTTCTCTTTAGTGATGGCTATAACAGAGCCCGCCAAACAGACGCTAATGCATTTCATCAACTTAAATCACTTCCATATTTAAGAACTGGGTTTTAATTTCACTTTCACTGTACACTACAAAAACAAAAGCACAGTGCAACTCAGCTGAGATGGTGAGAACAGTAGTCCCCCGGTATATAGATTCATTCCTGTGGATTTTATTCCTCCTGTTTGTTTTATATATTTGTATTTATTTTTTACTGTAGAAAGGCTTGTAAGCAGGCATATCATGGTAAAGTCTACACCCATTGTATTCGGTGCGTGTGACAAATAAAATGTTATATGATTTGATTTAAAGAAGGTAGAGGAGAGATGGGGATAGGGTCGGTATGTAAGGGCCTATATTTTGCCTGGGGGGATTTTGATCCTCCTGGTGTTGTGAGAAGCGACTAAATTAAAACCATGTCCATTTAATCCTGTGTCAGCCTAGAAAATTCCCTTTCCTTGACCTTTTAGATACATTTCCATCAATCTCATTTTACGCACGATTACGGTTTTAATGAGCGATGGGCAGTATTATTGCTCGGGCTAATCTCAATTGTCTTATTTTCTTAGCTTTTTTTATGTTGCTAGCTAGGCTAAACGCTGCTGATAAAGCTCAAGCCTGGAGATGGAGAAAAGCCTTTTATTTAAAAAAAATGCAATTTATTTATTTTTCAAAAGCAATTCTTCTTTTATTAACTTATTTGGCAACACCATCATGTAAGTCACAAGAATGTAAAAGTTAATTGCTTATTACATACACTCCGATTTATCAAAACAGTCATATCCCTCTCCTGGATTTAATTAAATGTTTAATCAGTTCATGATTGATCTCCAAATCTCCCATATTAACTGTCTTATTCAAACCTGTCGACTAATGAACAGGCAACACATGAATGATCCAGCGGCCTTGCTTTCGTTTGATCTAGCTTGTTGCATTCCCTCATAGCAAAGCCAGTCTTATTGGGCACATCTCTGTGAACATGACAGCCATGGTCCTCATGTCAAATCTCCTCTCCAGGTTCTCTTTGAAGATTGCCTTCATGTGACGTGCTCTTACTAATCTCTTTCAGAAACACAGTAAACAATGGTTGCATGCACTCAACCCTCATAGGCCCCTGTTCAAACCTGTTTTATGGCAGAGCAGATAATGTGGTTAATCTCTAGCACTCATAGGTAAAACCAACCGTGGACTAGAGAAGGAASAACATCTGGTGCTAACCAATAGATGGTGGATCCCCTAAAGTCCTTCTGTTTGTTTTGAACCAGTGTCAGGCTGACAGGCTCAATCCCTGGGGAGGCTGCTCTTTTGAATACATATTGATATGACTGAGCTCCTAATACAGTGTGAAACCTCCAAAGCACCTTATTGCCATCTCACATCCACTGAGTCTCTCTCCCTCTCTCTTCCTCTCTCTCCCTGTCCCTTCCTCTCTCTCTCCCTCTCCCTACCTCTCTCTCTCCCTCTCCCTTCCTCTCTCTCCCTCTCTCTCCCTCTCCCTTCCTCGCTCTCCCTCTCTCTTCCTCTCTCTCCCTGTCCCTTCCTCTCTCTCTCCCTCTCCCTCTCTCCCTCTCTCCCTTCCTCGCTCTCCCTCTCTCCTCTCTCTGGTACAGACACCTGTACCTACCTACCTACTACATGACTTCTGACAACAACAACTAGTGAAGTCTGCTTGACAAATCTGTTCTAGATCCTATGACGCGGCTGCCACATTTTGGCAAGAGGGAGTCATTAAGGAAGTTTTTTGTCAGAGTGTGTGTGTAAGTATGAGTAAGATTAAGAGTTAACGAGATGAGGTGAAGTAAAGTACAGACATCCCTCAGCATTGTGACACTCCTTCAAGATGAATACTAATGAACTTGATGGAGGAGGGGGGTCTGCTGGAGATAGGGGGGACAATTAAAGAATGCCTAAAGCAACTTTATCGAGGACAAAGCATCCCGTCTCTCTAATTAAATTCTGTGGCAGACACCTGCCCTTTCACCCCTCCTTCTCCATCTCCCCCTGCTCCAATGTGGCAGTCAGAGGAGATCCAACAGCTCCTTACTCCTCAARCCCATTGAGGCTGCTCTAAAACTGGCCTATTCATGGACRCTCCCCAYTGATWCAACTACACTTGGAGGGTTAGGGTCAAGGAGGGGAAGGATTTCAGAGCTACACTATCRTATACTGTGCCCCTGACTTTGACATATGGAAAGTCAGCTGCTGGAGGCCATTAAAAGCTTAGAGAGACTCAATGGCCTATTCTCAACATTAAAATACAATTTTATATGTTCTTCAAAATCTTCCTTTTTTCATCAGGTGTCTAGTCTTGTCGAAGGTGTTAATGACACAAAGTCCCCTGCAGAGTGATACTCTAGTCAGGGTACGGAAGCAGGCTCGTCCCCCACCGAGCTTCATCAGGGGGAAGAGAGAGGAGATGGGGAAAACTAAGACCCGGGCCACCTCCATYCCACACAGCTCTTAGAGGTGGCAGAGCCAGAGCGAGAGAGGAGGAGAGGTGGTAATGGCACGGAAGTTGATCAAAACGAAGCCAGGTAATGGAAATTGGTTTTAAACCACTAGCCAAGTTCCTCCTCAGAAGGAGACGGGTTGGGCTAATGAATCCTGACAGCGCATTCCAGGGCAGTTCCACACTTACAGCAAATCCCCCTCCGCTGCTGTCTCCCCTTGCCACCAGAGGAGGGGGAAATGTACAACTTTACAGAGACTAACTACTGCCCATTTCCTGGTTGTTTAACACCCAATCGAACTTCAAAGCCTGTAACACCGCCTGGCGTACTTCAAACACGCCGGCCACTCTCTCAATTAGCTAAATGTGCCTGGCCTCGAACCACGACCCCTCCTGCACTACTTAACACTATAAACTGGAGTACAGCCAGCACACATCACCTCTACCTCAGACACACCGTGCAGAGCATCACTAACAAACAACACACACTCATAGTCACTTCCCAGGTATAGTGAACACTGTACACACACATCCATATATCAAACACAACCACCAGCAGGCTAACTCATGACTAGAGAAACATTAATGTCTTAGGGTAGTGTACACTCTGGTCACTAGCATACTAGAATTTTAGAGAGTAGTGGTTTTGTTATCAGGCCAAAATGTTATGCTATAAGATATAGTGCTGTAGAACGTTCTTGAGTTGAAACACATGGAAAATAGAGGGATTATAACAGGTGCCATTTAATTGCCACTGACAAATGATTGAAAGAGTGGGAAAAAATAGACAATTAAAAACCAAAACAACAATAGAATTACCTGTCGTATTCCCCACTGATTTGGACGGACCTTCGATGACACACCTATCGAGGAGATAATTAACTATTTGTAGACAATTAACACTGAAGTCAGGGTTCTGGTTCTTTTTCTGATGAACAGTCTGCTTTAGGTTAATTGTGTGGATCCCACTGTGTGTGATTGCTATAAAACTGAGCACAGAAAAATAAGGACAAACTTATGAGGGTGGGGAAATAAAGTCTCAGAATGATTTACCCCCTTTTCGCCAAACCTGTCTGAAAAGCAAGTCATGTTCGCCTTGAAACAAATTTCACTGTCTTTGTAAAAATTAATAGAGAAAGTTGGGGGGTTAGGGGGGGTCAGTTCTGGACTACAGCTAATCTACAGTACATGGCAAAAGCAGGAGAGAGAGAGAGAGAGAGAGAAAGAGAGAAAGAGAAAGAGAGAGAAAGGAAAGAGAAAGAGAAAGAGAGAGAAAGAGAGAGAGAATATGAGTAAGAGAGGGAAAGACAGGGCGAGCAAACTCCTGGTTTAATACGAGTCCCTGCCCGTTAATAATCCCCAGCTCCCATCCTGGAGTGGACTTCCCCTAACCTCTCCACTCCGCTCTTCTGTTTCATACCGTTCCAAGACGACCTGGAACTAATGTGCTGTTTATTTCCCCCCAAAGATAGTGTCTGGGGCGCTCTACTCACGCAACCTGTCTTCATCTTCTGCAGCCTCGACACAGGTGGGGAGCCAGAGAGTGATGAGGGGGAATAGGAGAGAGGGGTGTGAACGAGTGTTGTGTTACTCACCAACATTAACAAGTACTCTCCCCCTGTTCTTTCACACGCTCTTTACATGCTAAAGAAATGCACTCAATCTATTTCATAAAGGTCATTAGTACTGTAAGGGATCCTTATAAAACACACAAAGTAACGTTTTTGGTACAGACAAGACTGCTAGAATCTACATCTAATATTCTTAAATATAAACTTTTTTTTCACAATATTTTCAAAGGTTTAACAGTAGTATGACACAATGTATCTACAGTATCTCAACAAGGAAAGTATGACACAAACCCTCTCTTAAAACTAAACCATCAGAGCTGAGTGTCATATGGCAAAAAGCTTTAATCCAAAGTTTTCATTTCCTGAAGAACCCAGCGAGAATCTAATAACGCAATGAAACAATGTCCATCTCCACAGCACATTGTATCTTGCTGTCACTCAAGGGATGGTCCTTTCTTTGTTTGTGGTTGATGGAAAGAAGACAAGCTAAAAAGCTTTCCAAGAGACAGGCCCAGTCAGTTACAATAAGCACTGACAGCTGCTTTCAGACCATCTAATGCATGCTCTTTCATGGTTCTCCCAGCGATAAAACATAGCCTAAGATTGTTACCGTATAAAAGTCCTCCCTACACACCCCCATGAAACACAAGGGGGATGTTTTGATTGTGGAGACGATGGGATGCTACGCTCCTTCGTTACTCAGGGCGTCTAGGAGAGAGGAGGGGGATCTGTCTAGCTTGGGCTCTCCTGCCAGAACGTTCGTTAATAAAAATATCAAGGAGCTGAAACCCTGAACAATCCCCCTTTTGCCACCAGCAGCACAAAAGGACGAGGTGTCGACGGCCAACCATGTCTGTGGAAGCAGGCGAAGCCCATGTCCTGTGGAAGACAGGCCCCATGGGTCTGTGGAAAGACAGGCGAGCCAGTCTGTAGCCCGTGGAGACATGGCCCGGGACATGCTTGAAACAAGTGTGCTCATGGTCCTGTGGAAAGCAGGCGAGCCATGGTCGTGGGTAAGACAAGCGTGCCATGTCCTTTGGAAGACAGACAGCCGGCCTGGAAGACAATGTGCCATGTCTGTGGAAGACAGGCGAGCCATGTGTCCTGTGGAAGACAGGCAACCATGGTCCTGTGGAAGACACGTTGCCATGGTCCTGTGGAAGACAGGCGAGCCATTGGTCCTGGAAGACCAAGCGTGCCATGGTCTCGATGAGACAGGCGAGCCATGTCCGTGAAGACACGAGCCTTGTCCTGTGGAAGACAGGAAGCATGTCCTGGAAGAACAGGCAAACCATGTCCTGTGGAAGACAGGCGAGCCATGGTCCGTGGAAGACAGGCGAGCATGTCCTGTGGAAGACACGAGAGCGAGGTTTAACCCCGTGTGGCGATGTGTTAATGATCTAGGATTGGGAGTGTTTTTCATCAGGCCCTGTGCCCCAGTTGGAGAGAAAGCCCTCGCCAGGCCAGACCCAGACCACAGAAAAAGGTGCTCCCACTAATCTGGCCTCATTTTCTGCCTCTTTAACTGTGACCAATGTATTTAAACGGCTGCTCCTTTGACAGATGCTCAGTTCAAATTATTTCGAACTGGAAATTCGGGAGCGATATTAAATATCCTTCAGCCAACTGCCTAAAGAGAACATTGGAACATCAAAAGGCCAAACACTTCAAAAACTCAAACTAATGACCTCAGCCCATCTCCAGGGAACAGGAGGGGTATAACTCAGTCCCACATCCTCAGATCTTGTCACGAGAAATCCCACTCCTTTAAATGTAGATTTGACCATTCCCCCGACCCTGATATTTAACACAGAATCTCAAATGAGATACATAATATACATCTCTGTATCACATTCTAAAGCATGTAGAGCATTYACAMAGGGACAACTGGAATKAATGGCTTCACTGTAATCRGACACATCAGASCCCATTTCCACAAAATWAAACCAACAATATCATTCCACAAAGCCACTATACCATTTAGTCATTCTATTGACAATCTTAAGTCTGGCTGTACACACTGCACATTCATAATGGGAGCCTAAAACAGCCACAACAGCTGGGTACAAAGGGTACAGACTCCCCCAGTAAGGATCTCCACTACCACCATGAGGCCGCTGTATGTGGAGCATGTTGGACATGTATGAGAGAAACAGAAACCGGACGAGGAGAGCAGAGCGCAGGTAGAACAGCTGGCAACGTTCATCTCAGTCCCTGATCGGATCCGACAGCAGTCATTAAATCATAAAACCAGCCAACTTCCAGTCTTCAGAAGAGCGGGGTGAGTGCGCARGCACACCCGGTCAGAGGGGTGAGGGGTGAAAGGGGTGAGGGCCTTGTTGCTCACATCATCTCTATGCAGTCTGACGGGCAGATAACTCGGACAGGCATACTACAGGTCCTGATTACTGTTCTAAATGGAACAGACATTATCTGTATCTGGAGCATCACAAAACTCCTGAGCAAGTTTACCTCTTCTTTACCAGCTGTGTGCTTTGATGAAGGCTGCATAACTGTGAGCTGTGATCAGCCTCCGTGGTAATGACACTGTGCTGTCAATGTTATTACTTGTAAGAATGAATGCTTCATGGCACAGAATGTGGCACTGTAGGACTCGGTTTGTCCATGGAGTACAGTGAAGCCAAACCCCATAAAATATGTTTGCATTCAAGGATGAAATAAAAACGAGTCATTGTTCAAATTAAAGCATATTCCTGGCTAACAATGGTTTTCCACATGTTCTCACTTCCTATTCCATAAATACACCCAGCATATCAAGCCAAGGGACCCTGTACATGCAGTAAAGCTAACATGCATAGAACTTCACTCCAACCGGCTCCACAAACATGGCATACAGAATTCAGGCAGGGAAACTCAAGAAAGGCTTTAAAGGACAACCTATTGCACATTAGTGACATTTTGAAATATTAAGAGTGAAATGAATGGGCACAGTATGGTGGGCCATCGTTCTTTTTTTAATGAAGTGCTTGAGCTGCCAGTGAAAGGCAKTATTTTGTTTCTTCAAGCTGTGGGGTTAAACAAAAAGCAAATGTTCAACCTCATTCCTCTGAAGTTGTGCCTGGCTTTGAAAAACAAAACCTACACTCTCTCGCCCAGTCTCACCCAGCGTTTTACAAGCCAAATCGAATGCCTATGCACACCAGTGCACATAATTTATGACACTAGCACTTGTAATGCAATTGTTATATCATTGTTAAAGACAGCCAAAAAGAGGAGAGAGAAGCAGCATGTCTGATGATCGAATTCCAGGGCAGCCATTTTGAAAAAAATAATAAAATGGGTGCTTCAAGGGAGGTTGTTAAAATCAACTACCTCAGATAGACTCTCCAGCCAGTGGGCTAATATTTGGTTTGGGGATGCCATGGAGAGAGACAGACTGAACATGATTGTATTCCACTGACTAACTTCCCGCTATTACATTTCTCACTGTGGCATTCTACTGAGCGCTTCACATAACTCTCCTGCAGGTCCGCTTCACATAACTCTCCTGCAGGTCCTTTAGAGGAGGGACGAGTGTCAAGAATGTTGACAATTTCAACACACTTCAAAGTGTAGCGAAATTGACTGGCCAAACAGCAGCCTTTTACACTGAAACAAAGCTCTCCTTACTGGGTACAGACGTCAATGTAACATCTATTCCACATTGGTTCAATGTAATTTCATTGAAATGACGTGGAAACAATGTTGATTCAACCAGTGTGTGCCAGGTGGGTCCTCTCTAAACTGTGACTATGTAATCGCTGGTATAAAATATACAACACATTTTCTGCTAAAGTAAGCCATTTATAAAAATATACATTTTCGAAGAGTTAAAACCTCTTTTGTGTGAAGAAATGAGATTCCTTGATTCATATTTTTTCCRTTAAGGATCCACCTAATGTCTGCAGGGCTGGAAAAAGAATGGGTTTTACTGTGAAATATTACAATCCTATTAATTATGGAAGAACAGCTCAGTGTGGTAATAAATGTATCTGCCGCATGATACATTCCTCTAGGCCGACCTCTTAAAGACTGCTACGTGGTCCATGAGACCTCACAGGACAGAAGAAAAAAAATCACCCAGCCACTTGAGTTCTGGGGGATTAAAAAGTTATCAGGGACAAGCTGGGGCCCCACACAATGCCACAGGAGAACAACTTCCCCCTGTCAGTCATCCTGCATCTGAGACATTTCAGCAATTTAAAGTATCGCTGCCCGCCAGTCAAGGAGGTCACAAATATTTCAGGGGGCATGCCTGAAAATTGGAAGCTTTTCAGGGGCATAAGCCTAAAAAGAGTTTGGTTTCATCTTCTAGTTTGAAGCTCCTCAACGGTCAATTGTTTCAATCACATCACCTCTGATGACAAGATCCATGAATTTTGAAAAGCTGCAGACTACAGACTCCTTCAGAAAGTCTGAGTGAGGAGGAGCCAGGGCTGATTTGTTATTTCACAGTAGCAAACAACAGAGGGAGGCCAGAGTTCTGCTTAAAAACTATAAAAGTGTGTTCCCCTGAAGGGGAATTTCTAGAAAATCTGAGTCTAGCAATGCRCGGCTGGATGTAAACCTGTAAGTATTAACCTGGAACAGCCTTGTTCTGGCCCTCCTCGAACTTCAGGGTCCACCGYCAGAAGAATCACCCCAYAGTCCTGTTAGCCACATGCCGCATGGATTTAATTTTCGCCATCTGCTGGCTTCATGCTTCTACGCTTTCCTTTCCCGCTGCACATTCTTCACAAATTCAGTAGCTTCCTTCTTCTACATTTGTAAATGTTGTTGACTGTGGAAAGCGCCCATGTTTACTTTGAATCCCTGGCCATCCCAAGGCCTGCTCTAATTACCTACAGCTGTCCACTTCCACTGCTTTCCTTGGCTGTGCTCTTCAAACACAGGCCCCTATTTTCAATGTAAATTATAGATTTGTAACAGACTAAATAAAAAGTTTGATTGTTATTGGAAGCAACATGGTTCGCTATAATAATGATATTTGGAGTTTATTTTTCATGACAATTATCATTTTTCCTGGCACAAGTCCACATTTGGCAACCAGTTTGTATTTGAAATAGTTTGTTGCTATCCTTTAGTGCCCGTCTCTAGACTCTCTGGTGGATTCGTAGTGTTTAACTTCCTGCTCAGTCTGAGAGCTGTGTAATGAGTGACTGAGTTAACACACTGTCAGAGCCCCACGTCAGTGTCAATATCCACACATTCTCACCGCCTGCCAACACAATCATATTCAAAGTGCATAAACCTGCTCAATGTATATTAAAAGCTATTCTACACCTACTATCTCCTTAAAAATTCATACTCCCTCTGTGTTAGTCTATGATTGCAAGGTACTTTAATAATGTTGGAGGCTCAACTCTGAACGCAAAGGAGAGAGCGAGAGAAAAAAGGGATTATTGAAGAAGTTGACGCACAGCTCTCTGCCTCAGGACCTTGTCTGCTCTCACCTGCTCTGTTTTGCCAGCCAGTGGAACAGCACATTTTACACAGTCTGGGACACGAATTGGCATCTGAACTGTGGTTATTCCTCTGGTATAATCTAATTAAAGGACAGTGCCAGTGGGGTAAAAATCGGAACATTATAAAGTTTGATAGACAGAGAGACATAAAATTATCCGGAACTCTTTTCCAGACCCACGTCATACCGGGTCCATGCCAGTAACTACAGAGCAACAGCTGACAGAGCTATGGACTGACTGAACGCCAATCCAAAATGCTTTGTGTTTGCTATTTGCACAATGTAGATGCTGTAATATGGATTACTGTGGATGGCTTTGAAGTAGCTCCAGTAACTTTGACTGGCATTAAACATCAAGTTATAGAAAGACATTGAAACTGTGTCTTTCCCGTTCCCACTCATACAGTAGCATGACAAGTGTTTCCTGTGCTTTGTCATTCGTCCATTTGACCTTCAYAGTGACCTTATTACCGATGTGCCACACAGCCTGGCCAGTCTGGATGAGAAGCTTAAGAGGAATACAATGTTACACTGCAGGGTGCACACGGTGCACAAGTCTGAAATAGCAGCCAAATATATCTATGTAAAAGTAAACATAACAGGTCCCTTTAGGAGCCCTTTAATACTGCCTGATATAGCCTAACACGCTCAACGTCTTCAACCACTCATGTTCATTCAGGAAACATCTTGCCCCAAGACAACTATAAAACAAACCATAGGCTGCACGAATGCTACGATCGAAAACTGAAACTAACAAATAGTGTAACTCTACTCCAAAACAGTAGGCTACTCCTAAAAGAAGTCATGCTTAAATAGATCTTCGGAAAAATACTTGAGCTGGTACTTAGGCTAAGTAAAGCAGCAGACCATATAGGCCTATGGCCGTTTTTTCTAGTTTAAATGTGACATTTAAGTCAACCCATAACAGTGGGATAGTGCTAAATTGTACACAATGTTATTAAACATTTCTAAAACCAACACAAGTGAATCTTAGGAGGATTACAGTCGAAAATGTACACTGTGGTCACATAGTCATTTACTACAACAACCATATGATGTCCGGTCCTCAGGGAGCAGTCAAGATGGGTGCCATAGAGATCAAAGAACTCTTAACCGTACAGTTCACTGCATCCACTGACCATGAACAATATTTTTTCAAACGGGATTGTAAATGTGTCTACAACTCTCCAACAGGCATATCTCAACTTCATTGCCAAAAATCGAAAACATCTTCACTTATTGTTTAAAAAGCTGCTTGTATATCAAATAGTTGGAGTGGTACATTTTCTAAATCCAGTAGTACAATAGAAGGGGTGGAATCAATACACAGAGGCACAAGTTTTATAACATACCGATGACCATGAAAAATATGCAATCTAATACTTATTCAGAAACACACTCCACACCTCAGTAAGCTGAGCACCAGATATTATGCAGGGCCAACTTCTTTACCATCCTCAGTCTGCATCTTGAAATCGAGGGAAAGTTTGTGACAGACAAAATCCTTTTTGTTTTCAGAGTTTGCTGAATAAGCTTGCAACGTCTTACAAAACCAAGGATGACGAGACGTCCCTCTCATTTAAGATAAACACTGGGCTGGACTTGAGAAACCAGCATCTCGTGCCTCATTGCAATAAATCGAATCAATGTTTTAATTGCGGTTATGCTGTGTGGCTTTTGGCAGGACAGAGATCTGTGAAACACACATACCAYCCTCTCCTTCTTCCCTCCCCTCTCACCACTACCACCCCTCAGAAAAAAACAGGAGTGATTAATTACTAGTCTGGAAGATATAAATATGCCTTTCAGGGAGCGATAGTATGAAAGGACCTTCAGGCTGCTTGGGCCCTTCACATCTCAGCAGGGAGCTTTCATTTCACTGCCCGTAAACTAATTCAAACAAGACCCCACCACAGCCCCAGCCCAGCCCCAGCCWAACCACCCCTCAGAGAGCCCTATCCCAGCAACCCTCATTTGGCTCTCATTCCTCCACAGGTTATACACCCTAACTATCACTCATTCACAAACTGCACAAAAGATAATGTTGTCTTTCCTACCCAAGTAATTGTTTCTCCATCAGACACAGAGTCTGTGGCCCTGCCTGAGGTTGTGTTTGGGGGAGTTGTGAAACCGCAGTGACCCAAAGGCCCAGTCTCTTCTGCTGTCACCTCTGATCAGAGGGGGAACACTAAAATGGTTCCAGTGTTGGGATGGGGACCTCTAAGCTGTCCTAATGAGATATCACAAGCACCTCAAAGCCACCAATGTCTTCAACCAAACAAACCAACCAGCTCCATCACCACCGGCCGCCTCTCAAACAAAGCGGCCCAGAGTCCTCTAACAGAGAGACCCTCTATTGGAAGTGTTCATGGTCACAGCAGCCCAGAGTGCATTAAAGAGAAAGAGTGGTTCCATGGTACACATTCAACATTCAGGATGGGAGCATGTGATGCCTACCCTTAAAACCAAAGGGCCTCTGAGATCTGTTTCTGCAATGCATTTAACTACATATCAGTTTCATCTCTGAGAATGAACTTAAAACACATGGCTGGATTCCAAACATCTAAATGAGACTCAGGGAGGGAGATACTATAAATATCTATTGAAAAGGAAAAGGCACACATACCATGCTGATATTATTGATTATTCTTGATTACTCATTTATTTGTCTCTGCCTGCAAATCGTCCGGCTCCTAAAAAGTATAGCTATAGCCTATATTCAAAACGGAGCTCAAGAGAAAGCACAAGTGTCCGCTCTCATCATTCTTGCTGCTTCAAGTTCAGTAGCCATACCTGCGAGATCAGCTGCGCGTGTGGTCTCAATTAAATAAAGTAGGCTGTAGCACCGCCAGAGGCTGGAGAAGCACGGGGCAGTTATCTTTCAAAGGAAATGAACTTCCTAAATATAATTAGGCTATAGTTTACTACATTGCCAATAAATAAATATTGATCACCCATATTTGTCGCCGTCGGAAAATCGTCCCGATCCTAAAAGGTAGGCTGTTGAACGTAGATCAAGAGAAAATGCAAGTGTGCTCTCTCCAACTCTGCTCTCTTCAAACTACGTCTAACCTATTGGCTGATATAGCCCAGTAATATAGATAGCCTAATATAATGGAATATAATATGAGAATCTCTGGTAAAACATTTTTGGCGCGTTGTGATATTACTTATAGGGCGCCAAATTGTTGGGACCATGGCTAGCAAGCGAGCTGCTTCACATACGCCTAAAATAACATTCCTGGGCTGCGGTTGGCTTCGGGACCAGTTCTTGTGTCAGTTGCTTGAGCGGGACAGAAAGCCAGCGGGATCGCGCRTGTGCTGTATGAAAAGCTGCGGGTGCCGGCTGGAGCGGGGGAAATAAAAAGTCCTGCGTAGATCTCTACCTCAATGGGAACCAACCAGTGAGGGAGATTCCACACAGAACAGGAAATGCAAATCCTCCATATGTGACAGAAATAGAATGAGCAAAGCCCTGTCCACGTACTGTAAGTAGCAAGGCAACGTCCATCTCACTTTCTGCCAAATAAGACAAATGTGACTCTGTTGAGGTTTTCCCAACAACGGTAATATATCACTGCTCCAATTAGCCACGTTACACGCTCAATTAAGCCTTTCACATACAGGGAACACGCCAAATGACATCAGGGCCTTCTCCCCTGACTAAGACAAACCTTGGGTTCCAGCAATAACAACACAATAAATGTCAGCAATGCTCCCAGGGATACATCCCCGAATTAAATTCCTATTAAAGGAGAAAATGCAGTCACAAGTGAGGAGTCTGGCTGCTTTGCCTATCATGCAGGAAGAAGATCAGACAAGTCCTCCACATGCTCTCAGCACAGATACTCACTCTGGACTGGGCAGAGAGTTATAATTCTACTRCTCACCTGGCCTCTCAATGGCCGGGTCAGGGGTTAGGATAATTTACAACATGAGGTGCTCTAAGATACAGTGCATTCAGAAAGTATTCAGAYCCCTTTGCTTTTTCCACATTTTGTTATGTAACAGCCTTATTCTAAAACCGATTAGGTAAAACTTTTTCCTCATCAATCTACACACAACAMCCCATAATGATGAAACAAAAACWTTTTTTWWTTTWTWTTTTTACATTTTGCAAATTTAAAGCCATGAAGTCGAAGGAATTGTCCGTAGATGTCCGAGACAGGATYGTGTCGAGGCACAGATCTGGGGAAGGGTACCAGAACATTTCTGCAGCATTGAAGGTCCCTAAAAACACMGTTTTTAGGGAAGAGGTTTGGAACCACCAAGACTCTTGCTAGAGCTGGCCGCCCGGTCAAACTGAGCAATCGGGGGAGAAGGGCCTTGGTCAGGGTGGTGACCAAGAACCCGATGGTCACTCTGACAGAGCTCCAGACTTCCTCTGTGGAGATGGGAGAACCTTACAGAAGGACAACCATCTCTGCAGCACTCCACTAATCAGGCCTTTATAGTAGAGTGGCCAGACGGAAGCCTCTCCTCAGTAAAAGGCACATGACAGCCCGCTTGGAGTTTGCCAAAAGGCACCTCAGACCATAAGATTCTCTGGTCTGATGAATCTAAGATTGAACYCTTGGGCCTGAATGCCAAGCACCACGTCTGGAGGAAACCAGACAACGCTCATCACCTGGCCAATACCATCCCTACGGTGAAGCATGGTGGGTGCAGCATCATGCTGTGGGGATGTTTTTCAGTTTCAGGGGCTGGGAGACTAGTCAGCATTGAGGGAAAGATGAACGGAGCAAAGTACAGAGAGATCCTTGATGAAAACTGCCTCCAGAACGCTCAGGATCTCAGACTGGGGTGAAGGTTAATCTTCCAACAGGACAACGACCCWAAGCACACAGCCAAGACAMCGCAGGAATGGCTTYGGGACAAGTCTCTGAATGTCCTCTGGCCCAGCCAGAGCCCGGACTTGAACACGATCGAACATGTCTGGAGGGACCTGAAAATAGCTGTGCAGCGACACTCCCCATCCAACCTGAAAGAGCTTGAGACGATCTGCAGAGAAGAATGGGAGAAGCTTCCCAAATACAGGTGTGCCAAGCTTGTAGCGTCATACCCAAGAAGACTCGAGGTTGTAATTGCTGCCAAAAGTGCTTCAACCATGTACTGAGTAAAGGGTCTGAATACTTGTGTAAATGTAATATTTTTTATATATTTTTTTAAATTTCTACAAATCTGTTTTTGCCTTGTCATTATGGGGTATTGTGTGTAGATTGATGAGGAGAATAAACTATTTAAACAATTTTACAATAAGGCTGTGACTGTCACGATCGTTAGAATAACTGGACCAAAGCGCAGCGTGATCTGGGTTCCACATCTTTTTATTTCGAGGTGAAACTCACAGCAAAACCAAAACAATAAATCTCAAAACRAAACGTGAAGCTAACAATAGYGCTAACAGGCAACTATACATAGTCAAGATCCCMCAAAGCACAAAGGGGAAATTGGCTGCCAAAATATGATCCCCAATCAGAGACAAAGACAAACAGCTGCCTCTGATTGGAAACCATACCTGGCCAACATAGAAACATAATCACCTAGATGACCSACCCTAGTCACACCCCGACCTAATCAACATAGAGAATAAAAAGCTCTCTATGGTCAGGGCGTGACAGTGACGTAACAAAATGTGGAAAAAGTGAAGGAGTCTGAATACTTTCATACTGCTCTGTACATACCCGACACAGAGGAGTAGGGGAGGGGGACCAGGACCATAAAGTGGACAGTTAAAATGTCTATACTACATTATTTTCATACAAAGAATATTGCAGAATATTCTTTGATGTGAAGGGATTCTCTGCCTTTGGGCACAACTATCACAGTAGCATCTGAACATAAAAATCTACCAAGTACCAATTGTTTCGTATTGTAGGTGTTGTGTGTTTGCGTATGAGAACCTAAGTGAGCATATGTATGTCTCCATTTACAGCCAGCTACATCTTGCAGACAATCTCTCCCCCTCCCATTTTGACTCATTCTACATGGCCCATTCCCCAGGACCCAAATTAGAGAGAATGAAACAGAARCTGAGCATGTAAAGATGGCCGTTGGGTTTCCCTCCTTCCCAATCTCCTCACCTTGCCAGGCTGGCTGAGGGTTTTTATTAATTTTATTTAATTATCCAGCGAAGCTCTTTTTACACTGTGCTGGCACTGCCTGCGCCCTACTCCCAACGTGTGAGCTGTGTAATTTAATAAAGCCTCATTTAAGAAGGGGAATTTGATTTTTTTTWAATTAAGCTGCCGTGATCACCCAGCCCCCAGCCCCCATCTCAGGACGAGATCCAATATTTCACATTATGAACAAATTATCACCCCAGGACAAATTAATGCTTTCCATAGGATCACACGAGGAGAYGGCCCCCACTATGGAGAGGGTTATATGAGCTACAGCCATGAGGAGAGAGAGAAGAACCACTTCTATCTTTTC
Organism: Salvelinus sp. IW2-2015; assembly: GCF_002910315.2. NCBI lineage: Eukaryota > Metazoa > Chordata > Actinopteri > Salmoniformes > Salmonidae > Salvelinus > Salvelinus sp. IW2-2015. The sequence goes on from NC_036850.1 coordinate 15,978,101, forward strand.
TCAGGTATTCTTTATTTTCCCCCTGCCATCATCCAAATATTCATTCATAATTCACCATTTCCCACCTTTTCACAGCAGGTGACTGTCTGAGTCTGAATCAAATGGCTCTGGTGGATATTTCAGAATTTCACCTCTTTAGTGTGAATGACGACACTAGACTGCAATCTCACATGGAGGAGAAAAAGAACTTGAAGCCAACACTGCCGCTGTTTGGCTTCACTTTAGAAAATTGCACAGATCACCTAATTGTTTACACACAGGATAATGACTCTTTGAAATCCAATCTCCCTAAGTTATCCCGCCTGCACAGCAAACTGTACACATGCACATGGACTCACTGATATAGAAAATGTGCAAGTTGTCAATTCCTATCTTGTGAGAGAAAGAGAAAAAGCAAGATGCTAGATGGTAAATGCAATATGTACACTGCAGCTTAAAGTTAAATACCTTCTCACTGCAGGAGAAACATAATCCTCACAATTAATGCTTGAAAATTATAGCCTAGATCTAGTGGCGGTTTTGAACCATACGTTATTGATTTGGAAATGAAAACCTGTACTTTTCAAGGTTAAATCCAGTCCACCCTCATTACCGCTCTGTCCTTGAGAGGCCCAGTATTAGGGCTGCTGCGAGGAGCAGTGAGGGCTGCTTTAATGACGTGAATTTAATGGGATTTAATGTAGCTAGGGGCAATGGAGCAGCAGAGATATGGTTTTAACAAAGAGCCGGGGACCAAGGGTACAGCCCAGAGAGCAGCCATTTTCCATCCTTTTTATTTAGTTCACATTTGGCCAGGCGGGATAAAAGCACACCATGTCTTAGTTGTAAGTGGGTCCCAGGAGTCAGCAGTTACTCTTTGCACTCAAGTCAGGGCTGGAAAGGACTCCAGCTTTTCCACCCCACCATTCTACACTGTGAGACCTAATATAACATGATATAATGTAGAATCAAATAAAAACATCTACTCCTCATTCCTCACCTTTCAACCTCATCTGAATACCACTARAGRTATCACCTGACTGTCTGGCTCTCAGCAGCAAACAACAYGAATGGAAACACAGTTACACAGAGATAATATGGACATACAGTAGAACATTAACCACAAACATACTCAACAGGCAAACTCTGTAAAGGAACACTCCTGCTGTTAGATATGATTGTGAAGAAAAATATGGTACCTGAACTTGACCTCTAATAGGCCCACTGATCTGCACAGAGCCAGCCTCTCCTATCAGAAGCAATGCAACATAAGTGGGTGAGAGAGGTCTATTCTGTCTCCCCTCCTCTACCTCACCACAACATGGATGGATTGGGTTATTGCCTCAAATCTGGGCCCCCTGGCCAGGGGGTGTTTTGGTGCCTCAGGCTCCCTCACACAAAAGGATCCAGGACAARYGGCGGTCCAAACAGTTGTCRAGTTTGAAACCTGGTTCCATTATTAATTGTGTGTAGCTTGCACAAACGCTGAACCCCATTTGCTCCGTGGTGCTGAGCGCTGCAGCCRTGAGGTCACGGCTCAGATGGCGGTGCCTTCAGCTTTCCTATGCTTGATACGAACAATGTGTGCTTTCTGCAAATAACATTAAACAGCCCGCTCGTACAGTAATGCCCCATAAATATGACTAAATCTTGAAAAGCAAAAATAATTACTTTCATTCCTTGTTCCGAACCCCTTGCAAGGAATAATATATCTTGTTTTTTTTTCATTTTCTGTTCTTTCCTTGTCTACAAATCAGCTTCCTCTTGAGTGTGGGGGAACGGGAGGATGTTAATGCACAAACAGAGAGGGAGAGTTGATTATAGCTGTCAATGCAGTGATATACCTCATATGTGTTATCAGTAACAGTTCTTAATAATCATAGTAGGGCTACAACCAGCCCATTACTGGTCATTGGTTTTTCCCCTTCCCTGGCACAGGGATCTGTATGAAAATGAATTACTGTTCCATCCCTCACTTCTTCCAYTCGCTCTCAGCGGCAAGCACCTGAGATTAGTGTTTTTCTCCCTGCTTATGTTGAATWATACCTCTCTGCATTTTAAATGCTGAATCACACTGCTGATGCATCACTTTATGTGTATTTTATGAATCTCAGCGGGATTTMATCTAAACTACTTGTAAAAAGAAGTATCTCCGAAAAGGTCAAAGACGGGCTACATAATGAAAGACATATACCTAGCATAGCCGTGTGTACGTGTACGGCCTAATTAATGTACAGGCATGACTCAGATTCACTGATCCTCTGCCAAGTTCAGCATGTGTGGACGCAATGCTCCAGATGAGGGCACGTGGTAATGAGGGAGGGGGTAGAAGCAATCCTGCTTGCCCTCACCTCTGTCTTCAAAGATTTGGGGAAGAACCAAGGAGGAATGCACGAATGGGAGAATCGCCCAGAGGTCAAGTGTCACAGGTCACACTAACAATCCACAATGCACACAGACCTAGCAAAGAATGCTAAACCTGATAGTGAGCCCTCGTAAGCATGCTGCCCACATGAAAGTGATTCACTGGCCAGATGATGCAATTAAACTGTTGCTTAGCACTTCTCCCTTTTATGTCCCTCTGCCTGTTGACTTGAATTAAGGCAAAATGGTAAACATCCCACTGAATACGTCAGTTAAGAACAGCCACGTTTAATACAGATCGTCTTTTACTGTGTGTTTGATCATGGAATCTTTTCATAAAGGGTGACATTTCATGTTAACTCTGTTTCTACTTATATTGTTTCATAACTGATGGGTCATATGGGCGGGTATTGGGGAAGTAAATGTCAGCATTAATTAACACTGAAGACAGTACTGGAAGAAAACATGAAATGAAATGGATGAAAGCGAAACATAAAGAAAAAAATAAGAGAAACTGAAGCTTTTTACAAAGGATAATGTTTTAATCCTAACACCCCTTGTCCATGACCTAGGTAACCCTCTTTTTTTCCAGAGAGAAGTCATCTTTAATTGCGGAAGGAATTAGGAAACCTTGCCAATCCTAGCTAATTTTTCATAATTACTAAACGACTGTGATGGCAATAAAACAAGYCGCATTGTTCGCACATCTGCGTATTCATCTGCGTTTTCCATTTAATCCTTGACTTTCATTGGAGCTGTCTGTAATCCCTCAAACATGACTAATGGGAAGCATTAAGTACAACTTTTGGAACAAGTGGTTTTAATTAAAAGGGCTGGCTCACAGAGGGCCTTGGATAGAGGGAGTTGTTTTTATCATTCTTCAGAGAAGTCAGCATGTGTTTTCCCTTTTATTATCAGTTGTGGACACACATCTCTCACAAAGGTGTTGCACATTTTCACAGGAAAGGCAGAGGAAACTTAAAAGTGAGATGTGTGTGTTCATTCAAACCACATTTTTTCCGATAACTTCTTTTAAGGGCTCCTCAGTAAGTAAACATGGCAGAATGAATAAAAGGAGGCCAAATTAAAGTTAATAGCACAAGATAATGAAGATAGAACCCAGAAGACAAACAACAGTGTTTAGGATATTGGATKTCCTGTGGGCTTAACAAAAGAGATGGTAAAAACATGCAGAGTGGCATATGAAAGCATCTTCAGGAGACCGCAGAAAGACCTATTTTACCACTTYCGACARRCAGARAGGAGTGAGGGAATCTCTCCACTGGAAACATTCATGACCTTGTGCTGGCAGCAGTCTGTTCCGCCCTCATGTAGTGAACTCAAGTTTATAGGACTTAATGAACAGCACTTACAGACCKATTTTAGATATGTCTGTGACACCATGACCCTGCAACTTTAAAGCATWTTACATWTGGGTRTAATCACTCTAACAGAACCAGTCAACATGAGAGCATACTGTGCTTTGGTTGGAGRTAGGCCTATTYGGGGGAACAATGGATTYATGTATTGAGATTGTTGCTCCTCTCTCTACCCTCTCTCATGAAGAAACTTGCATGAGTGTTTGATAACTGGGGATTAACTATTTACTACCATGGCACTATCACATCAAGAGGCCTATGTATTTCACGCAAATTGTATGTCCATCTGTCTTACAAAGAACATTAACAACGCTGGACTTGTGGCGGACTATGCTGATCTATGAGGTGAAACTCTTCTGACGGACAGTTCTGCCTGTCCGTCTATCTGGAGAGAGGTCTGATTGATGAACGATAGGCAGCAACATTTCAGGCCTGTGATTTGGGAGGGTAAAGTGTGGAGAGCAGCAGAATTGGTCTTGGCCACAACTCTGCACAGTCAGTCATTGAAGAGTAATGCAGGTTGGACTATTAAGCTAACATAAATAAATAATGGCAACGGCACCTCTAAGTGAGTGGGAGTCTGAACAATTTAGCAGTGCATTTCTAATTTCCTTGTCAGGGTGAGTCAAATGAAATCAACTTTTGATCTGAATCATTTGCTTGGATGGCTGGCTAAGATGTACAATAAACACACACACACACACAGGCACGGCAGGGCACTTGGCTGGAAAGTGTACCTACGTCTCCTGGGTGAGACAGGGTCAGAGGACTTTAAATCAATGAGGACTCTCTCTCCAGCTGGCCTGAGCTACTAGAAACTCCCCTGAAACAGGGAAGTGATTTACACTGACCTGTAGGGAACGGCTGTGACAGTCAAATCTGTTTCTGAACTGTGACCTGGTGACAATTCAAAGGACCTGCAAGATAGTCATAAAGATCAGACAAACACATCAGCCATATAATACGTTCAGAATTACTGAATTTGAAATGTAAAACATTTGGGCATTCATTTCTACCATATTTTTACACCAAGAAAGGGCTAATATTATATTTCTTTGCACACAGCAACATTCCTGCTGAAGCCCTCTAATAGGAGCAGAATAACTGGGACTATATGAGAGATGGAGCAGGTGCAGGTACTGAGGTAGGGACTCCGGTATTCATAAGCACTGTGACATTCCCTGGCCATTTATTACAGCTAGGGAAAACAATGCCACTATCCCCCAGCCCCAATCACTCATGTTGCCCCCCTCCAACCCACTCCACAACTTTCACACGTCTGCCTGTCACTGCCACTGTGACCTCTGTTCTCTGAGCAATGCCCAGTCTGACCCGCACTCGCCTAAATAATTAATGTTATTCTTGAATTACAATGGAGTTATCCTGTACTTATTACCCCATAGCAGAGAGAGGGCCATGCAGCAGGCCAGGTATGACTGGTTCAAATGGCAGCTATGTTGATGCATTCTGAAGACAAATTTCAATGGGCATGAAAAAATATATAAAAAATGCTGTTTTAAATGATGGTAGGATTTCAGTGGTCTGTCCAACTAAAGGTTGAGATGTTTGTCTAAGTGAACCTGCCTTACTGATAAAAAACCCATCCCCTCATCTGAATACCAACCCCATGCAGAAATACCCCAGAGACCAACATGTTCCCCATTAGAAAAAAATGAAAGTACAGTCTTTGTAGTTTTATTCCAAAAAGGGGGGGAAATAAAAAAGCTGCAAAAATTGGTTATAAAAGCATGGCAGGCATATGATTTAGTGAGGCAATAAAAAATGAAAAGTGGCCATTCATCATAGCGGCTAGCTCCACGGGAGAGGGGCTGTCACAGACATGCCAAGTCCGGGAGCCGGTTCCGACAGAGCCTCCAATCACACCCAAAACCTGCTTGGCCCGATGGCTTTCCAGACGAGTACAAATGGACGGAGGGTGGAGTGCTGGGTCCCTGGCCCTGTTCGCCACACCATGGTGCTGAGAGAGGATAGGAGGCAGGGAGAGGGCAGATGTAATGCATTGTGATATAACAGAAATTAACCAAACAATACAAGGAACAATGCCAGCAGTGGGAGAATGGGGGAAAGGCCCTATGCTGGCAAGATCAGAGCTGTACCCCTGATTAAACCCGAGATAGAGTTAGAGCCATGTTGTGCCAAAAATCTCCCCCCTGCCAGAATCCCCCCCCCCCCCCCCCTTTGTAATTTCCTTAATTTTGTGGCTAGTGTCAAATACTTTCTGTGGCAACATCAGGTCAAATACTTTCTATAGAACAAACTTCACGTCAGGATAGGCAACCGAAATTACTAATTAATTTATTTTTATATTAAACAGAGGGAGTAAAATGTTGGCAAGCATTAAACATTTCAGAACAACTATGGCTGAATTATTATCCTTACACTTTCAAAAATACAAGTCGAATAAGACATGGGAGAGATGACGAATTTTGGCAAAGAGATTTATTTATATACTAATACAAAATCAGTAGTGGATTTAGGTACGGGCGACATGGGCGGGCACTGAAGCGGGGGTTCACCCAGGGCCCCAAACAAGCTAGAACCGCCACATATACTTGAAACAAATAGCCAAACCAAAAACTGCAGACACAAATGCTTTCTGCTACTAAGATCAGTAAAATGTAGGCTAAACTGACAATGGAGTGAAGAGCAGAAATCTCAACTAGCAAGCAAGTCGCAGCAATGTACGAGATCTTCAGTTTCTTGGCAATTTCTCGATTGGAATAGCCTTAATTTCTCAGAACAAGAATAGACTGATGAGTTTCAGAAAAAAGTCCTTTGTTTCTGGCCATTTTGAGCCTGTAATCGAACCCACAAATGCTGACACTCCAGATACTCAACTAGTCTTAAGAAGGCCAGTTTTATTGCTTCTTTAATCAGAACAACAGTTTTCAGCTGTGCTAACATAATTGCAAAAGGGTTTTCTAATGATCAATTAGCTTTTTGAAATGATAAACTTGGATTAGCTAACATAACGTGCCATTGGAATACAGGAGTGATGGTTGCTGATAATGGGCCTCTGTACGCCTATGTAGATATTCCACAAAAAATCTGCCGTTTCCAGCWACAATAGTCATTTACAACATTAACAATGTCTACACTGTATTTCGGATCAATTTGATGTTATTTTAATGGACAAAAAATGTGCTTTTCTTTCAAAAACAAGGACATTTCTAAGTGACCCCAAACTTTTGAACGGTAGTGTATATTAACGTTACATTGTTGTGGTTATAATCACAGGCTGGTAAATATATTCACCTCAAATTACCATTCATTTAAGACAAGTTGCAGTATATGTCTCATGAAAGGAAGCAAAACATCTTGGTAGGGCTAGCGGAGTGTCTGTGTCCATGCATGGGTGCCATCTCTCTCAATCAACTCTAGCCAATCTCAGTCTAGGATTAAAATACAGGTGAACATTCTATGCATACTTTGTTACACAACCTGGACTCAGGGGTAGACATAACATAGTACATGCATATTCGGGACACTCCAATTAGTATGCTATGTTAAGTTTCGTATGGTATGTATTAATTTGTCCATCATCCATTTCTTATGATATGTTATGAATTACAATTTGTATGTTATGTTACGAATTGCAAATCATACAATATGTTACGAATTTGCAAAACTTATGACATGTTACGAATTACAATTTGTTGTGGCTGACATTAGCTAGGTGGCTGGGTGGCTAATGCTAACTTTAGCAAGGTGGCTAACGTTAGCAAGGTTAGGGATTAAGGTTAGGGTTAAGGTTAAAAGGTTAAGGTTAGGGTTAGGGGAAGGGTTAGCTAACATGCTAAGTAGTAGCAAAGAAGCAAAATATTTGTTAGTAGTTGCAAAGTTGCTAATTAGTTAAAATGCTAAAGTTGTCCTTGATAAGATTCTAACACGCAACCGTCGGATTGCTAAACGTTTGTGTTATATGCCCACCTGCCTCCACCCCGACCAACCAACCAACCAACCAACCAACGCACCCACCCACCAACCAACCAACCACCCACCTTACCTAACCTTCTGTCTTATGTAATCATACCAAATGTAACATATAATTTGAGTCTCCCAGATTTACGTTTACTATATTACATCTAGTCTATGAGACCAGGCTGCGTTACAATAATATTTGTTGCCAGTTTCATGAGTTCGATAGCTGGGCCAGTACCTAATTCTCTAATATAACGGGAGTATGTTGAACAAGGATCCTAAGTCACTTTGGTCTTCACGTAAAGACGTTTTCTCTTAGACATAGTTCTCTGTTCTGTATAAAGCCTCAAAACCAAAAGTGTGTGAGCCAGTGAGTGTCAGTGTGATTCAGCCTGTGTGTCTCAGTGGCCTCTGTATAGAGCTGAGTCTTGACTRATACTCTGTACTCTGTCTCTCCCTGCTGGTCAGAGTGAGGAGCAGCCTTTTTAGTCTCCTGCGCTCCATCGGACCATAGCGTTGAGTTCCAATAAAAAATCTTAAACTGCATTCATTCTCTTTATAGTAAAACATTTATGTTTATTGTGACATTGGGTTGTGATGGTTCTGATTTGCTCTCCAGGCTTACTATAGATAACATCCCACTGTGTACACACTTGTTGAAAAATGTTGTTTACACGTCATTTCAATKAAATTACCAACGTGGAATAGACAATGCCCAGTGGGATTACACACACACACACATACATACATACATACATACATACATACATACATACATACATACATACATACATACATACATGCATACAGTGCATTTGGAAAGTATTCAGGCCACTTGACTTTTTCCACATTTTGTTAGGTTGCAGCCTTATTCTAAAATTGATTAAATTGTTTTTTTCCCTTCGTCAAACTACACACAATAACCATAATGACAAATAAATTAAAAGTTTATACATTTTTGCAAATGTATTAAAAATAAACGGAAATATTACATTTACATAGGTATTCAGACCCTTTTCTCAGTACATGGTTGGAGCGCCTTTAGCAGCGATTACAGCCTTGAGTCTTCTTGGGTATGGCGCTACAAGCTTGGCACACATGTATTTGGGGAGTTTCCCCCATTCTTCTCTGCAGATCCTCTCAAGCTGTCAGGTTGGATGGGGAGCGACACTACACAGCTATTTTCAGGTCTCTCCAGAGATGTTCGGTCTTTCCAGAGATGTTCAAGTCCGGGCTCTGGCTGGGCCACTCAAGGACATTCAGACACTTGTCCCGAAGCCACTGCTGCGTTGTCTTGGCTGTGTGCTTAGGGTCGTTGTCCTGCTGGAAGGTGAACCTTCGCCCCAGTCTGAGGTCCTGAGCACTCTGGAGCAGGTTTTCACTAAGGATCTCTCTGTACTTTGCTTTGTTCATCTTTCCCTCGATCCCGACTAGTCTCCCAGTCCCTTCCGCTGACAAACTTCCCCACAACATTATGCTGCCCCCACCATGCTTCACCATAGGGATGGTGCCAGGTTTCCTCCAGACTTGACACTTGGCATTCTGGACAAAGAGTTCAATCTTGGTTTCTTCAGACMWGAGTATCTTGTTTCTCATGATCTGAGAGTCTTTAGGTGCCTTTTGGCAAACTGTCATGTGCCTTTTACTGAGGAGTGGCTTCCGTCTGGCCACTCTACTATAAAGGCCTGATTGGTGGAGTGCTGCAGAGATGGTTGTCCTTCTGGAAGKTTCTCCCATCTCSACAGAGGCGCTGGAGCTCTGTCAGAGTGACCATCAGGTTCTTGGTCGCYTCCCTGACCAAGGCTCTTCTCCCCCGATTGCTCTTTTTGGCCGGGCGGCCAGCTCTAGGAAGAGTCTTGGTGGTTCCAAACTTCTTCCATTTATTAAGGACAACAAAGTCAAGGTATTGGAGTGGCCATCACAAAGCCCTGACCTCAATACCATAGAAAATATGTGGGCAGAACTGAAAAAGCGTGTGCGAGCAAGGAGGCCTACAAACCTGACTAGGTTACATCAGCTCTGTCAGGAGGAATGGACCAAAATTCACCCAACGTATTGTGGGAAGCTTGTGGAAGGCTACCCGAAACGTTTGACCCAAGTTAAACAATTTAAAGGCAATGCTACCAAATACTAATTGAGTGTATGTAAACTTCTGACCCACTGGGAATGCGATGAAAGAAATAAAAGCTGAAATAAATCATTCTCGCTACTATTATTCTGACATTTCACATTAATAAAGTGGTGATCCTAACTGACCTAAGACAGGGAATTTTTACTAGGATTAAATGTCAGGAATTGTGAAAAACTGAGTTTGAATGTATTTGGCTAAGGTGCATGTAAACTTCTGACTTCAACTGTATATATATGTATATGTACACTGAATTTACAAAACATTAAGAACACCTTCCTTATATAATTTACCTAAGTATACACACACCTGAGTTAATACTCTAAGAGCTTTCCACACCTGGATTGTGGAACATTTGCCCATTTATTATTTTCAAAATTCTTCAAGCTCTGTCAAATTGGTTGTTGATCATTTCAAGACAACCATTGTCAGATCAAGTAGATTTAAGTCAAAACTATAACTCTGCCAATCAGTGTCTTCTTGGTAAGCAAATCCAGTGTAGATTTGGCATTGTGTTTTAGGTTATTGTGCTGTTCCTTTTTTATCCTGAAAACACCCCAGTCCTTAATGATTACAAGCATACACATAACATGATGCAGCCACCACTATGCTTGGAAATATGGAAAGTGGTACTCATTAATGTGCTGTATTGAATTTGCCCCAAATATAACACTTTGTATTCAGGACAAAAAGATAATTGCTTTGCTACATTTTTTGCAGTATTACATTAGTGCCTTGTTGCAAACAGGATGCATGTTTTTGAGTGTTTTTTATTATGTACAGGCTTCCTTCTTTTCACTTTGTCAATTAGGTTAGCATTGTGGAGTAACTACAATGTTGTTGATCCATCCTCAGTTTTCTCCTATCATAGCCATTAAACTCTGTAACTTGTTTTTAAAGTCACCATTGGCCTCATGATGAAATTATGGAGTGGTTTCCTTCCTCTCCGGCAACTGAGTTAGGAAGGACACCTGTATTTTTGTAGTGACTGGGTGTATTAATACATCATCCAAAGTGTAATTAATAATTTCACCATACTCAAAAGGATATTCAATGTCTGTTTTGTTTTTTGTACCCATCTACCAATAGGTGCCCTTCTTGGTGAGGCATTGGAAAACCTCCCTGGTCTTTGTGGTTGAATCTGTGTTTGAAATTCACTGCCCAACTGTATGTGCGGTGTACAGCGATGAAGTAGTGATTCAAAAATCATGTTCAACACTATTACTGTACATGCATCTTATTATGTGACTTGTTAAGCAAATGTTTAGTCTTGAACTTATTTAGGCTTGCCATAACAAAGGGGTTGAATAAGTATTGACTCATGACATTTCAGATTTTAAAAAATGTATTTATTATTCAACATTTTGAAAGTCATATTCCACTTTGACATTATGGGGTATTGTGTGTAGACCAGCGGAAAAAAATCTACATTTGATCAATTTTAAATTCAGGCTGTAACAAGTCAAGGGGTGTGATTTGTTTTGTGTAATACAAGTTGTGAACACTACAATGCTTTAGCAAGATAATCTAAATTTAAGGGAAATTTTTTATCTGGACCTGATATAATTTTACAGGGCACCAAGGACCATTCTGCCTTCGTCCTGCCGTGACTGACAGGTTTATGAGCTATCAATCACCTTAACAAAGCTGCAGCATGAGAGAGAGAGAGCCACTGCCAGGGGAGGTCTGACCTGCGGCCTAGCGTGACATTCAGGGAAGGAGAGCCGCTCACCCAGGAAATCCCATTACACCGAAGCATGATGGATATCGCTCCTGGAAAAGCTCATATGTGGTCTGACATATAATTTGTTATAATTTGTAAAAATCATATGGCCACGTTCACATTTCTCTATGTCTTTCATTCTTTCCAAACTCCTCACTCTCCTATCCTTTAGCCTACACACAATGTCTCACATACTGAAGGTCCAGAATATTCTGCAGATTCGCACATCTGTCTCCTCTGCAGATGGCCAGGAAGTGTCCCAGCCCAGGAAGGGTAAAATGGCCCCAGTATGACTATGGTATGTCAGTGGGGGAGCTGAGAAGTTTGCTAGTGTATTGAATGCACTGTAGACTGTGTGAACTTGTCGTCATCATCATCGTATCGTCTCTGCCATGTGGAGCAGTGGAGGCTGCTGAGGGGAGGATGGCTCATAATAATGTCTGGAATGGAGTCAATGGAATGGTATCAAACACATCAACGACGTGGTTTCCATGTGGTTGATACCATTTGATTTATTCCATTCCAGCTATTATTATGAGCCGTCCTCCCCTCAGCAGCCTCCACTGATGTGGAGGTAATGTTAACATTAGAATGGTCAATTTGTTCAGTTATAATATAAGACAAACTATTGATTTCTTGCACACAAAGGATTTGGCTCATATTTGAATTTTTTTTACTTCTTCAACCCAGACGTCCATTTTTATAGATGTCTGGGAATTTACTCTATTAAAAATATGAGATCTCTGTCCATTTTTGGATACTTAAAGGGAAAAATACATGTTGGACTTTACTGTCTACTGCTTTGTTTCACATTTCTTTCCTAATAATCTAAAACCGAAATGATATGATTGTTAATATGGTGCTTTGTATTATTCTGTTACTCCATTACTACAACAGTAGATAGACCACAAAGTGGCTTTGTGAAGATACTAATGTCATTTTATTGTAGCTTGACATAGATGACCCTCCACTGCTTTGAACCTGTGTTTTATGTAGAGACAAGTCAGAGAAAGGCTATCTACAGTGCATTCACTATCTGTATAAAGGGGCCCAGGGGAGGTATAGTTTTATTTGCAAACACGTTATCACTCTACCTCTGATCAATACCTCCAAACAGCTGATGGCATGCTCTCCACATGGGCAAAGGTGAAGAAAGAAGCCCCTCCCCGTTGTGAAACAGAGTGCAGACCAGTGGATCTAGCAAACTCTGCCCCCAGTGGTGAAATATAGCACACTCTCTCGTCCAGTTACAATAACACTCAAACTTGAGAATCTGGCATCTTTTGTCCCTAGAAGTCTACTGAAATTACAAATATCAAACATTGATCAGCGGTACTCAAATACCATTCTCAACTGACCTGCAGTAACTGATAACACACTGTAATGATGACCTTTGATCTGGTCATATACTTTAGTTTTTGCTGCCCTTTTTTCCTCAGCCGTAGAAGTGATTAAGATAACGTAGCTCATTGACCCTATCGGCTGTTTTTTCTCTTCCCAGTGAGTCATGTTTACCTGCCTCCATCTGAACCCTCACCTTTATTATACTCTACTCTGATAAGAGTCGCAAACAGACAGTCGGCCAAATCKCAGTGTCTCTCTCTTTCCCTCCTTTGGAAGGCTGTTTGGCATCTGTCACACTGATCTGGAACATTAGCTACCAGCTAAATACATACTGGATAACTTGTTCTTTTATACAACCTGAGTAAGAACTGCCTGCCAGGAATACTGGGATGAGAAAAGGAATAATCTAAAAGGTGCACATGATTCACTGGGCCAAGGAAAACATCAGCACAGGACAGGAACCAGGACATTGGAGGCCTGTGACGAGTGGAGGAATAGCGGCGTCACACAGAATGACAACACATTGATTTACCTGAGCTAGACAATCAGGAAGACACAGAGAGGAATTAAGTGATTGTGCTGAAAAAGTGGCTAATTTTGGAACAGAGTGGTGAACTGAAGAGGAAGATCGTGCAGCAGCCTGTTCTGGTTCCTTTGCTCATATAAATCAGACTTTTGTTTAGGGCCTAGTGTGGCCTCCTGAAGCAGTGACCAGAACCATGAAGCTGTCAGGGAACGTGCTGGATCTGGACTCCACAGACTACAGCACCACCCTTGACCCCTCCTACACCATGCTGGAGTTTGACAACCTCAGGGTGTTTCCTGTAGAGACAGGTACGTCTGGTATAATTACACCTTTACCTGTCTGTCCTTCACTCATAGACTGGTGCACAACAATACCAAAACATCGGTCTGACATTTGAGGGAGGGTTTTTGTATGATATTCAAACGACATTCAAATAATATAAAATATCGAATATCCATTCATTTTTATAAGTTCAAATTCATGAGTAGATCTTAGTAACTTTTTAAAACCTGTTCTTTCCATTCAGCTGGAAAGAAAACCAGGCTTACAAAAAGAGGCCCAGTGCCCTTGGAAAAACATGGTTTTAAAAAGTACTCTCAGCGCTTTACAATGTAGCTCTCATGCACACAGGAATTTGTAAGACCATTTTCTCATGGATAAAATGACATCAGCTTTCATTCCACAAAATGCTGTGAATACAACGGTCATTACTCCCGACAATACTGAGAGTGATTTAAAGACCTCCCCCTCTTCTGCTTTCCCTTATAATCTCATTTGAACTTATCATTATCATCATTAGGAGTCTGTTCTGCTGAATCAGGTCCTTTCTTTGGCACTTTTAAGGAGATGCTTTACCAGCAGACTGCTCTCCAAGGCAGATAGCTGTGTGGCAGATGTATTCTAATCTCTTAATTCAATCGAACTGATCTTTGACCACAGAAAGCATTCTCCATGTTAAATTGTTATCCCTGGCTGCTCAGTCTCCCAACTCTAAGTGTGCAATTTAAATACATTACAGCCTGGGGCCATTGTCCCTGTGACTGCACAAACACTACACCAACAGAGTATATTTGACGGTCAGTGGTTTTAAGAGAGACAATCCTGCAGCAATCGAACACTGACAGGACACAATTTAGAGCAACACTGAGGGAGATTGAATTAAAACGGAGCTCCCAGTGTAAAATTAGCCAGTGGACTTTGTCTTTGCCACTGACCTGAATCTGCTTTAATTAAATGGGGAGTTTCCTCTTCCTCTGAGTAATAAGCAGCAGTGGTCCTCTGAGGGCCTGTGAGTCTGGCAGCAACATACAACAGTGATATCTCTACCTATAAACCCTGCTTTTATTACCCCCTCCAAACCTCATCAGACCTGGGGAACAACACAACTCTGCCATTGTTCTTACAGCCCTATAAGCTCACAATCAACACATTTCTGCCTTTGAATGTTGTGCTTTTTTATGTGCAGCACAAGGTTATTTCCCATCACAGAGGTGGAATGAACAGGGATTCATTAATCACCTTAGCTGATGATGGCGTTGATTAATTATTCGCTCTGTAATCGTGCTTATCTGCTGTCACACAGCGTTGACAATCTCTCAGCTGAGTGATCCGCTCTCTGCAGACGCTGTTGGGGCTTATTAGCAAGGCTTGGAGATGTTTACTTACTCATCAACAGTGGGGGCCCCTCTGTAACAGTAGAACCGTGTCCTACAATACCAATATTCCATTGTGCATCTCCAAAGCTTTCTAATGTTAGCCTGAGGTCATCAGTAATAGATATCCTCGCATGTCTGTCCCCAAGTGTCAAGAGTCAATTCAACACATGCAGTAGCTACACATCAGACCTCCAGTGTGCTGTAGTGTATGAATCTCAATAATTTTCTTGTGATTGACTGACAGAGTTGATGATGCCGGAGCCTGCCCCTCTGCTGCCACAGACCAATGGGAGCGTGTGTTCCATATGTGCAGACAGGGCCACAGGTAAACACTACGGTGCTTCCAGCTGCGATGGCTGCAAGGGCTTCTTCAGGAGGAGCGTCAGGAAGAACCACGCCTACACCTGCAGGTGAGACTCATCACCACACAGGTCACTGAAAAAGACGACTACATCTCAAATGACACCCTATTCCCAATATAGTGCCCTATTTTTTTTTATCTGATCGAACCAGTTCTCACAGCATTACGTATTATTCTGTAAATAAATCCGCAGCACTCCATTTAATATGATATGTTACGGTTCGGTTCGTATGGTATGTATTCATTTGTGGATGTCCATCACCCATTTAGTATTAAATGTTACGAATTACAATTTGAAAAACATACAATATGTTACGAATTTGATAAACATATGAGATGTTATGAATTCTAGCTAGGTGGCTAGCATAAGCTAGGGGTTGGAGGTTAGGTTTAAGAGGGTTTCTGTTAATGCTGATATCAAACCTTGGGTTGCACGGGCCAATTGCAACTTGGTGGTTAGGGTTAAGGTTAAGTTTAGGACTAGGTTAAATGGCTAGGATTAAAAGGGTGAAGGTTAGGGTTAGTAGAAATGTTAGCTAAAAGGGTTAGGGGAAGAGTTAGCTAACATGCTAAGTACAGTAGTTGCAAAGTAGCTAAAAAGTAGTAAGTAGTTGAAAAGTTGCTAATTAGCTAAAATGCTAAACTTGATGAGATTCAAACTCGCAACCTATGGGTTGCTAGACATTTGCGTTATACACCCACCCACCCATCCACCTCAACCAACCACCCTACTTTAAATAACCATCTGTCTTATGTAACCATACCAAATGTAACATATTGTATCATACTAATTTCAGTGTCCCAGATTTACAATTACTATGTTACGTCTAGTCTATGAGACCAGGCTGGATCCCCATATAGTCCTCTACTTTTGACCTGAGACATAACAATAAGGCACTAAATGGGAAATACGGTCTCATTTGAGATACCACCAAGGTTCTGCTAGAACTGCAGGTCATTGGAATTATTATTAGGCGTACTATTGTCCACCTCCGACCCACAAGACAATACAGAGACAAATTTACTGCCAACGACTAGGGCAGCTGGTAAAAAAATGTTGCTGAAATTCTGGTAAAGTACTTTCATTCACAGTGTTCAACCCCCATCTCAATAACTGATTACTTTTTCTGGTGGTACGGTTCTCAACCACATCCAATGGTAAGTGAAAGTATGAGAATTGCGTTGGCCAAGAATAGAAAGCCAACTTCTGTGTCATAGTCTCTGGGTTTTGTTCAGACAAAGAGACAATAACCTTAATACAGTGATTGAAGACTCCAAGTCAGTGGTGTGATGCGTTTTACTCTCTTGTGAGAAGTCGATTTTACCACACTGTATGGACTATAGGAGTTGTCATTTCGCAGGTTTCTATGAAAGGTGGTTATATGTCTGGAACTAAGTGTTAGGATCCTGTCTGAACATGTGTATGCCCACAACACAGAAATTGTACAGCACTGATCTGATGCCATCACAATTACAGAAGCCCATAGTGTGAGACTTGTGTCTGATTGTGTGTTACAGAATCATACAACTGTTGTCTTGTATTGAAGTTTATCTAATTGTGTGTGTGTGTGTGTGTGTGTGTGTGTGTGTGTGTGTGTGTGTGTGTGTGTGTCTGTCATGTGTGTGCAGTCAGCAAGGCAATGTGTTGTGGACAAAGACAAGAGGAACCAATGCCGTTACTGCAGGCTTCGGAAATGTTTCCGAGCAGGCATGAGAAAGGAAGGTGAGAGAGATGGTTTGTTGTTTAATCATGACATAGATTTTACATACTGTATGGCACCACACTACAAAGTAATTACACAATTCATTGCCACATTATTAATAAAAAAAATAAAAATTAAGCATACCAGCACACACACGCACACATACACACACTGCATTTTGTTCTTAAAGCCATAAGCATATATGCAAGTTGACAAATCACAATATTTACTCACATTGCATAACCATGTCCAACGCCAAGGGGGGCAATGGGGTTGGCAGGCACGCCAGGCGGGGGTGGGTAGTGGAGGCTCAGGCAGGGGTAGTGAGTGGGGTATGGTCTACAAGGTGCTATCTCAAATCAAATCGTATTTGTCACATCCTTCATAAACAACAGAATATTAGAAAGCTAATAACACAAGGAATAAATACACGGGGTAACAGTATCGAGTCGATGTGCAGGGGTATCTAGAACCTAAAAGGGTTCTTTGGCTATCCCCATAGGAGAACCCTTTGAAGAAAACGTTTTGGTTCCTGGTAGAACCCTCTACATGGAACCCAAAAGGGTTCTACCTGGAACCAAAAAGGGTTCTCCTATGGGGACAGCCGAAGAACCCTTTTGGAACCCTTTTTTCTAAAAGTGTGTGCACCACTTACTGTGGGGGAAAAGCAACAAGATCAACATGCCACTCTCTTGAGCAATACTGAGTGAGTGGCTGTTTGTAGTGTGCACTGTAGACCTTATCTTCCACTGGTTGCCGATGATAACCGGGAGAGAGAGACGGGATTAGAGGATCCATGAATGGCCCCTCACATTAATAATTAAAATGGCAGAGCATGGGCAATTATTTGTTCTGGCTTTTTCAAAAGAGAAATACCTCTCTTTGCTGAGCCCTCATTCCAGAGGAATGTTACGTAAGCGAGAAACTGAAGCTGAGCTGAGCACCCTTAGTGATGGTCAGGGAGAAAGATTCAAACATTTGCCCTATTAATTTTGCAGACTACTCAGCATAGCATTTAGTAAAAAGCAAAGCTATGCCACAAAATATCAGAACATGCCATTTTGTAAATGTGTATAAGCCTTTGGTTTAATGTGTTTCAATTGTACATTAATCCAGACAACAAATTCTAACAAACCATTTTTGACAACGATCATTAATTGTACTCCTCCTATTCTCCTTGCTGAATGTCCACAGCCACTTTCAATCTATCACTTCACTTATGCTCCATGGAGGACTAATTTGTGACATCATCACCCACGGCCATGTATCCAAGGCAGAGGTCTCTCTCTCTCTCTCTCTCTCTCTGCAGCTCCAGTTTGATTAATGGGGTCCTGATTGGCTGCTGAGAGGTCAGCTGTGGTGACTGATTGCTCTCAGACTGGGGCTTGTTGTCTGACTTTGTGGAGCAGACTGAAATCAGGCTGAGGTCATCCATTKTAATGACACAGGCACAGAGGTCACTATGAGACAGTCTCCTCTGTCAGACACAATCCCAATCATCAGGCCCTGTACTGTCAGCCTCCCGTCATGCCTTCCTTTGGCTAATTACATAGTCAGGTTTAATATGTTGGCAGAATCAGAATCAAATTTAGAGATGTTACTTTTCAAACAATGGGGAATTTGGAAATTTAATTTGCTCTGAAATAGTCTCAATACAGATGAGTGTCAAAATTAAATGTCTAACAAAAATTAGTAACGCAAGATACAACAATTTCAAAGATTTGACTGAGTTACAGTTCATATAAGGAAGTCAGTCAATTGAAATAAATGCATTAGGCCCTAATTTATGGATTTCACATGACTGGGAATAAATATATGCATCTGTTGGTCACAGATACCTAAAATAKCCTCACAATGGGCCTCAGGATCTTGTCACGGTATCTCTGTGCATTCAAATTGCCATCGATAAAATGCAATTGTGTTCATTGTCCGTACCTTATACTTGCCCATACCATAACCCCACCGCCATCATGGGACACTCTGTTCATAACGTTGACATCTGTCACGTTCGTCTAAGGGAGGAGACCAAAGCGCAGCGTGGTAAGTGTTCATGTTATATTTATTCAAACAGAACACAAAACAAAATAACAAAAGAGAATGAACGAAAACAAAACAGTCCTGTCAGGTGCAGCAACACAAAACAGAAAACAACTACCCACAAAACACAGGAGGGAAAAGGCTACCTAAGTATGGGTCTCAATCAGAGACAACGACAGACAGCTSCCTCTGATTGAGAACCACACCCGGCCAAACTCACAGAAATAGAAAACATAGAACACAAAACATAGAATGCCCACCCCAACTCACGCCCTGACCAAACCAAAATAGAGACATAAAAAGGATATCTAAGGTCAGGGCGTGACAACATCAGAAAACCGCTCACCCACATGACGCCATACACGTGGTCTGCGGTTGTGAGGCCAGTTGGACGTACTGCCAAATTCTCTAAAACAATGTTGGAGGTGGCTTATGGTAGAGAAATTAACATTAAATTATCTGGCAACAGCTCTGGTGGACATTCCTGCAGTCAGCATGCCAATTGCACACTCCCTCAAAACTTGAGACATCTGTGGCATTGTGTTGTGTGATAAAACTGCACATTTTAAAGTTGCCTTTAATTGTCCTCAGCTTCTTGATATGGCACACCTGTCAGGTGAATGGATTATCTTTGCAAAGGATAAATGCTCACTAACAGGGATGTAAACAAATTTGTGCACAACATTTGAGAGAAATAAGCTTTTTGTGCATATGGAACATTTCTGGGATCTTTAATTTCAGATCATGAAACATGGGACCAACACTTTAGGTATTGTGTTTAGATTTTTGTTCAGTGTAGGTGTATGCTGTAATTACAACGTTACCCCTCCATTGAGTATACTTTGTCCAAGTAAAACAGTGAACACAAGAAATCCAGGGACTCTCCCTCCCTCCTATTCTTTTATCTCCAGCCGTGCAGAACGAGCGGGACCGCATCAGCAGCCGCAGAGGAGAGGGACAGGGGCTGGGCACTCTGTCAATCAGTGTACTGCTACAGGCAGAGGCCAGCATGCATCAGGTAAGAGATTGTCACTTTAAAACCTCTCCCTATTCACAGCCACAAAGTGCTCCAGAGGCTTCCATTTCCCATCCAGCCCAGAGTAGAGCCCCTTATCTGTTTCTCAGAAACACAGCAGTGGCAGGGCTAGAGATGGAGAGGATACAGGCTGCACTTTAGACAGCCGGCCATTAAGGTCCCCTGGAGATTCTAGCTGCAGGCTGGATTCAGTTACTTCTTAGAAATGGCCAAATTGCCCAGAGAGACTCACATTTGATCACAGCAGTCCTATKTAATGGCWKKGCCTGGGCTTGGATTGTGTGCCAGCGTTCAATTGGCTTCAAATACATAATAAMAWCCAGATATCCTCTTTGYATGCGAAAGGAATGCGGCAGAAATTAATTGGATGATTGACAAATGAACCACAAAATTTGGCCAGGCTGTTTTCCATTTGGGTCAARTTTTCATGCRATGTCTCCTCAATGTGAGMTGTGTGCTGAAGGGGCTYTGATCACCATCCAACAGCATYGTTCCAGAGACAGACCCACCAACAACACACATCCAAAATCCATTTCTCATCTTACACCCTTATATTCTCTATTACCACCATTCTCTGAAGTGACCTTTCCCCCACCCAATACCCTACCTGCCTCTGCTTGCTCTGCCCTTCACGATTGTCCAAGCACCCATCATCTCACCCCTGCACTCTGCCCCATCCATCTCCTCCAACCCTCTCTTCATTCTCACATTACACCGACACCTAGGGCCAATGTGGAACCTCTCATTATTGTGTGTCACTCTCAGTTTCCAGCCCTGACCTCCCCTATGAGCTGTGACATCAACASCAAGARGATAGCWYGCGTGGGGGATGTGTGTGAGTCCATGAAGCAGCAGCTCCTCCTGCTGGTGCAGTGGGCCAAGCGCATCCCCGAGTTCTGCAGCCTCCCAGTTGACGACAGGGTATGGAACTATGGATGTTATCCTACTTAATGTGTCTGTATGAACATGTGAGCTGCACCTGTCTAAGCAGGCAGTCACATTCAGCCCAGCTGTCTTTGTGTTGGGTTTTGGATCACTAGCTGTTGGAATACTCACGTTGCAGGGAGGGCTGTCTGTGTAATGGCTGCTGTGTGTTGTCTCTGTGCTGTGTCTTGTCTGTGTGCAGGTATCCCTGTTACGAGCCCACTCTGCTGAACACCTCATCCTAGGGGTGGCTCGACGCTCCCTGCCTTACAATGACATTATCCTTCTGGGTAAAATATATAGATCTCAGCTGAGTCTGGGATGTGCTCTCATCTTTGTTATAGAATGAAAAAATAATTTACCCAATGTTTGATACTAGTAATGTCGACAAGCTATGCTGCTTTTACCATATGTGTATATTAATAAAGGAAGCAGACTTACCTAATGTATAAAGTTTTACTTACAGTTTTACTTTACTTATATCATAAGTAAGTATTTAATATGGGGATTGCATTTGCAGGTAATTACTTTGTGATCCCAGTGAGCGGTCCTGAGGTGGAGGTGTCCAGGGTGGCTGCCCGGATCCTGGAGGAGCTGGTCAAGCCTCTGAGAGAGCTGGACATCACCGACAGCGAGTTTGCCTGTCTTAAAACCATAGTCTTCTTCAGTCCTGGTCAGTCAGTCCTTAGGTCGCCACCAGCCACCCCCCTGCCCCTCCTCCCCCCTCCTCACCTCTTCTCACCTCTCCTCTGTCCTCAGACAAAGGAAGAGACTTTCGCCAGGAATCTTTTTATTTCACAGTTGTTCTCTCCTGGGACTGTCTCTGCTCTCTGTGCTCTGTCCTTGGCACCCTGTTGGTTTGTTCTGGCCTGGCGGACAGGTTTCATCGTGTTCTGGGGAGAAACTATTAATATCTGGGCGAGGTCCTGGTCCTGGCAGGKAGAGGTGACTGGCTGCTGGACTTTACAGCCTGTTGGCCTGAGGCGGTGATTACAACAGCAGAGCCAGGCCACCGGTCTGACAGACTGACTGGCCAAACAGGCACAGCAGTGCACAGCAGTAGACAGCAGCATCAGGCCAAGTCTGACACAGATGACTGACTACCTACAGAAATAAACACACCGAACGTGTACTCAGCTCTGTCCTGTGTGACCCTGCCCTACTACCTTTACCTAACCTTTCTCTAATAATTTCTGTTTAGTTTATTACACATAATGCATTTAAATTAGTAAAGAAGTATATTGTATAATGTCCCCACCACAATCCCATCTCTCTCTATTCTCCTAGGGCCGCAGCGTGAGGATTTGTCTCTCTTAATCTCCCATTCATTCTCTCTGTCTCAGTGCTGTGTTGTAGGAATTGTTTGTCTCACAGTGGCTTCACTCTGTCTCTCAGTATAAGCATACTGTACATGTAAGTGTCTCTCGTGTGCTGTATGTGAAAATGGCGCCGTACTGTATGGCTGCCGTCTTGCGTGCTCTGACCCAACTTTGCTATTTTGTGATTATTTTGKSATTTATAAATTCCTATGATCGACGAAATCTTTTGAACATCAGATCGGCAGTTAATAACCTMAATTCCGAGTTCAACTTCAACTTCGATTCATCTGCCCTGGGCTCTTTGTGTACCTACGACTGTTATCGTGACTGCTGTATACACTGAGTGTACAAAACATTAAGAACACCTTCCTAATATTGAGTTGCACCCCCCCTTAAAAATATTTATTTAACCTGTCTCCTCCCCTTCATCTACATTGATTGAAGTGGATTTAACAAGTGACATCAATAGGGGATCATACGTTTCACCTGGATTCACCTGGTCAGTCTATGTCATGGAAAGAGAAGGTGTTCTGAATGTTTTGTACAGTCAGGGTACATTCCACCTCAGGACAACAACAACAACAAGCTGGCAAGGCTATAAACAAGCAAGATACCATGCACCCGGAGGCTGCTTTTCTTGTTGCCAGTGATTTTAGTTCTGCGTCACGAAGACAAGTGATACCCAACTTCTATCAACACGCCTCCTTCGCCACTCGGGGCGTTAAAGTCCTAGACCACTGTTACTCAACCCGCCACGCAGACCCTCAACACATGGGCCCCCCAGCGGTGTGTGCTTATACTTATTCTCCCATGATTGCGTGGCCACGCGTGACTCCAACTCCATCATCAAGTTTGTCCGATGACACAAAGGTGGTAGGCCTAATCACCAACATTGATGAGACAGCCTACAGGGAGGAGGTCAGTATTCCAGTTCAGAGTCCAAAAGGTACAGAACGGCAGGCAGTCTCGGGGTCAGGGCAGGCAGAGGTCAATAATACAGGGTGGTGTGACAAGGTACAGAAACGGCAGGCATGCTCAGGGTCAGGGCAGGCAGAGTGGTCAAAACCGGGAAAACTAGAAAACAGGAACTAGAAACAGACAGGAGCAGGGGGAAAAACATAACATAACATAACAAACTGGCAACAGACAAACAGATAACACAGGTATAAATACATTGGGGATAATGAGGAAGATGGGCTACAACTAGATGGGGGTGGAAGCAAGCACAAAGACAGGTGAAACGGATCAGGGTGTGTCAGTACATGCCACACGGTCTCTGAGAAAGGCCTGAAAAATTGCCAAAGACTACAGCCACCCGAGACATGGCCTATTCTCAATGCTCCTGTCCGGCAGGCGATACCTTTGTATCAAGGCTCAAACCAAAAGACTCCTAAACAGCTTCCATCCCTTGGCCATAAGACTGTTAAATGGCTAACAACTACTGCTCCCCCTCACACCTACGCTGTTGCTAAAATGAGTATTGAATAGATTTATTACTACCATTACTCTGCTGTTCATTGATTATTGATTGCTATTACCATTAGTATCTATCTATGTCTCTTGCTACTGGTCACCATTACTCCTGTGTACATGTACAGTACACTSTATATTACCATTCGAATATTACCATAAGCACATGTATTTATATATTCCTGCTTCCAGTCACTTTTCAGCTCTATTTACATGTATATCCACCTATTACGCCTACACTGACACACTTGCACCCACACACATAAACTCACATACACACACACCACCACGCACTCACGCACCACTTATGCTGCTGCCATACTATTTACTATTATTATTATTATTTATCCTGCTACCAGTCACTTTCACCTAATCCCTGCCTACACGCACATACAGTGCATTCGGAAAGTATTCAGACCCCTTGACTTTTTCCAACATTTTGTTACGTTACAGCCTTGTTATAAAATGTATTCAATAGTTTTTCCCCCTCATCAATCTACACACAATACCTCATAATGACAAAGCAAAAACAGGTTTTTAGACATTTTTGCWATTTTTTTCMAAAAAAAARAGTAAAATATCACATTTACATAAGTATCAGACCCTTTACTCAGTACTTTGTTGAAGCACCTTTGGCAGCGATTCCAGCCTCAAGTCTTCTTAGGTATGACACTACAAGCTTGGCACAACTGTATTTTTGGCTGTGTGCTTAGGGTTGTTGTCCTGTTGGAAGGTTAACCTTCACCCCAGTCTGAGGTCCTGAGAGCTCTGGAGCAGGTTTTCATCAAGGATCTCTCTGTACTTTGCTCCGTTCATCATCCTTCGATCCTGTCCCAGTCCCCGCCGCTGAAAAACCTCCCCACAGCATGATGCTGCCACCACCATGCTTCACCATAGGGATAGTGCCAGGTTTCCTCCAGATGTGACGCTTGGCATTCAGGCCAAAGAGTTCAATCTTGGTTTCATCAGCCCAGAGAATCTTGTTTCTCATGGTCTGAGAGTCCTTTAGGTGCTTTTTGGCAAACTCCAAGCGGGCTGTCAGGAGTGGCTTCCGTCTGGCCACTCTACCATAAAGGCCTGATTGGTGGAGTGCTGCAAAGATGGTTGTCCTTCTGGAAGGTTCTCCCATCTCCACAGAAGAACTCTGGAGCTCTGTCAGAGTGACCATCGGGTTCTTGGTCACCTCCCTGACCAAGGCCCTTCTCCCCCGATTGCTCAGTTTAGCTGGGCGGCCAGTTCTAGGAAGAGTCTTGATGGTTCCAAACTTCTTCCATTTAAGAATGATGGAGGCCACTGTGCCTTCAATGCTGCAGAACATTTTTGGTACCCTTCCCCAGATCTGTGCTTCGACACAATCCTGTCTCGGAGCTCTATGGACAATTCCTTCAACCACATGGCTTGGTTTTTTCTCTGGCATGCACTGTCAACTGTGGGACCTTATAAAGACAGGTSTWTACCTTTCCAAATCATGTCCAATAAATTGAATTTACCACAGGTGAACTCCAATCAACTTGTAGAAACATCTCAAGAATGATCAACGGAAACAGAATGCACCTGAGCTCAATTTCGAGTCTCATAGCAAATGGTCTGAATACTGATGTAAATGAGATATTTAATTTAATTTTTAATACATTTGCAAAAATGTCGATATACCTGTTTTTGCTTTGTCATTATGGGGTATTGTATTCTCTCTCTCTGAGTGCAATATTAACCCTACCTCTCTCTCCCTGTCTCTCAGACTGCCCAGGGCTGGAGGCCCCTCAGACAGTGCGACAGCTGCGTTTCCAGGCCCAGGTGCTGCTGGACGAGGCCACCTGTGAGCAGCGGGGGCGTTTTGGGGAGCTGCTGCTGATGCTGTCCCCCCTGCAAAGTGTGGCCTGGCAGATGGTGGAGACCCTGCAGTTGGCCAGGCTCCTGGGGGAGCCCAGCGTGGACAGCCTGCTGCAGGAGATGCTACTGGGGGAGGGGGCCACTGGGGGCCTGGGACAACGCACAGGGCACGGTACGCTCCAGAGGAGAGATACTTACAGTAAAAACCCTCAAACTGAATACCACTAACTTTCACTGGGTTGCCTTACAGATCAACAACAGAGATGAATAACAATTCAACCCAAAATAGGTCAACTTTCAATTCCAACAATCTAATCTGTCCACTGTGCATTGTGTCTTCACTTATGTTGTTCATGGTGAGCTCTCATTACTGACTTGACAGTATTCGTAATGAGGGTAACCTTTGAGCTGTTGTGGTAACTGGATCCGTGTAGTAGTGTAGTAGTATACAGCTATTCTCTTCTCTGGTCCTCCTCAGGTTCTAACTCAAATGTAATGGTGTTCCCCCAACCCCAAGATCACACCCTGTCTCAGGACCTACTAGGAGGCCATGTCGGGTTGCCTAGCAACTTCACATCAGTCATCCTACCTGTCCCTGGCTGTGAGTACCCCCAAATGCATCCATGGACAAGTCAATATACTTTGTGTACTAGTATGTATTTAGCTAGCTACTGTAGAGCAAACAAATACATCATAATCACCATGTATGACACCTTTATACACACACACACACCTGTATTTAGCGGTGCAGCAGGTGCGTGAAACCTCAGATGCTGGTTTGCTGCCTGTGTCCCAGACAGAGTCAGCAGGTTTGCTTCACTGAGATCTCCTCACAACACCAAGCAGCATGGTTCTCCTAAGTAATAGTCTGTCTCGCCAGCCTCATGGTGCTCCACGGTAGCTGTGGGAAGAGACTACCTGAGTAATGCCCCCACGCTTTCAAAACAGGAATAACACACGGTGACCTCACCGTCCCCAGTGTTTTATCACCCTCACAGAGCCAGCCTGGCCCTACAGGGGGCACATGGCCCAGACTGCTCCCCTTGTCTCAGGCCCTCTAACCCAGCCTCATTTCACAGGAACCTGGGCCCTCTCACCAGCCCTGGTCRTCAGGCTCAGTCCCTACAGCTCTGAGCTCACCTGAGGGATGTTGATGTCTGTCTCCCATCATTAATATTCCTATAATTACCACCTTAGTGTCTTTTTTTAGGGGATTAGCTCACCAACGGTAACTTAATGTCCTGAAAGAGTACTGTTATGGACCTGTAGTAAAAGCCATGCAATTTCAGTCTGTGTGTGTAATGCCAGTCTGATGCCTGTCTCTCTCCAACAGCTCTGCCAGTGGTGCCTCTGGTGCCCACACAGACTGGCACTGAGGTGTACAGACATAGGGAGGGGGCAGACATGCCCATAGAGTCTGCCCACRGCATGCCCATGGCTCCTGTCCACACCTGCCTCTGAGAAGCAGACCAAGCAGCACCAGCTACTCAACCAGAGAGGAGAAAAAAAGCTGTGTGATCTAAACACACACACACATCCAATCCGGCCCACGGTTGGTTTGAGTAAAATGTTTTTTTTGGAGGGGAAAAAATGATAATGGACCTGCAGTTTCTTGACTGTGTCCAGCTCCCTGATAACCACAGCGAGGAAATACAACACATTTTCATTGCAGCCCTTGGAGCCTCAGTGAAGACCGAATGTGGCCCCTGGGGCAAAATGAGTTTGCCACCCCTGACCTGGTGTTGGTGCATCCAGGCCGTGCTACTATATGATTACAACATGAAGTAGAGGCTGTTACATGGACACTAGTAACCCAAAAAGGGACTTTGACTCAGCCAKCCAATCCTCTCCCTTATCCACCTTTGCACAATGCACATTACACACAGGGAATATGATGCACACAATTAATAATTGATCAGGAATTGTTCTTTATGTTAACCATTCACTGACAATTAAAATCATCAAATCAATAAAGACCACAGCTCAATAGTATGTTATCTTTATTAGATCATGGTTGGGTGAGTGAGTTGTGTTGGCATGTTAATTAATGACAGTAATGTGGCAGTGGTGAAGTAAGAACAATTTCATGTTTTTTATCTTCAGGATCAAAGTCCATGCAGATGTTGGTACTGTTAAACATGTTAAAGTTACTCGTAAAAATGTTTTTTTTTTTAAAGGAAATAAATGAAAAATACATTTGTAGAGACTGCTAAATGTGTTGTGTGTCTCTTGCTTTGGATAGATGTTAGGTTTTATTCTGTAGGGGTGTAGGCCTAATGTGTGAAGTGATACTTTGTAACATGCTACATACTGATAATTCAGGGATGACTGTGAGTGTAGGATATGTAACATAACTGCAGAGGGCGCACTTAGCCTGTTCAGGAAATCTGACTGTTCCCCTTCCCCTTTGAGCACTTGAGGCAAACCTTCTCAGACTGAGATGACCAACTCTTGGCAGGTTATCCAGGGTCACTCACTGACTGTCCAGGGTCAGATATTGCATGGGGTATAGACAGAAATGGTGAAAGGAGGAACATCTATTAGAGACTTTCTCTTCCCTCACCCAGACTTGAAGTGGTGTTTTTGGAGTTATTTTCATATCTCTCTGTACATGAGAAAGTATGCATGTCAGTGTGAAGTAGGGACACCTATTGACCCCAAGGTCAAGTAATCTGTAAGCTATGCTTTCCAGGTTGGTGTGTAATGTATGTCTGAGTGCTATGTGTCTTGCATGTCTATGGTGAACATGGTGGAACCACCTTTTGCTTGAATTACAACCATGAGTCTCTTTGAATATGTCTCTACTACCTTTACACACCTAGACTGTTCAATATTTGCCCATTCTTCCTTGCAGAATTGTTCAAGCTCAGTCAAATTGCATGGTGACCACTCATGGACTGCACTCTTCAAGTCGTTCCACAGATTCTCGATGGGATTTAAGTCGGGGCTCTGACTAGGCCACTGAAGGACATTCATCTTCTTGTCCTTCAGCCACTGTACCATTGCTTTGGCGGTGTGCTTTGTGTGCATTGTGCATTGTGATGTTGAAACGTGAACCATCTTCCTATTTTCAACTTCCTGGCAGAGGGCTGCAGGTTTTCCTCAATAATCTGTCTGTATTTTGCACTGTCCGCTGTGCTCCAGTCCCTGCTGAAGAGAAACACCCCCACAACAGGATGCTGCCACCACCGTGCTTTACTGTAGACATGGTGTTCTTTGGGTGGAAAGATGTATTGGGTTTTCGCCAGACATATCGTTTGACGTTCTGGCTAAAAAGTTCACTTTTGGTCTCATCTGACCACAGCACCTTTTGCCACTTGGCCTCGGAATCTACAATGTGCTTTTTGGCAAAGGTCAAACGAGACTTGATGTGGCTTTTTTTGAGGAGTAGTTTTTTTCTTGCCAACCTCCCATAGAGGCCAGATTTGTGGAGTACTTGTGATATTGTGGTCACATGCACACATTGATCAGTCTTTGCCATAAAGGCCTGAAGCTCCTTCAAAGTCGCCATTGGCTTGGTAGTCTCTCTGATCAGTCTCCTCCTTGCCCAGTCATCCAGTTTGGAGGGACGGCCTGATCTATGCAGGGTCTGGGTGGTGCCATACGCCTTCCAATTCTTAATAATGGTCTTAACTGTGCTCCGATGGGATAGACAAAGCCTTTGAAATCTTTATCTCGTAGATCTTTTGAAAGTACCTTTCCGCCCATAGTGGATTTTTTGCTTTGAATTGCACTACTAAGCAGTGGAGTCCTATATGAACAACTGGTTTTATTCTGATCTAGTTAAATTCACTACAATTGATCACAGATGGAAGCCAATTAGCTTGATTTGTGATCTGGAAGGTGGTTGGTTATACCTCAGAAAGTTTGCAATTGAAATTCTAGAAGAGGAGTGTTCACTTATCCAAATACGGTATTTTACTGTTTTACTTTTAATTAATTTTCAGAGTTTCACGTGAATATTGTGGGTTACTGTGTGTAAATAGAGCTGGTAAAAGGCTAATTGTATGTGTTTTTATTTCAGGCTGTAAGGCAAAAAAAGATGAACGTTTTGAAAGGTGGTGGTGACTCTATACCCACTGTATTTTTTCTGTTGGGAGTTAGAATAGTAGAATACACAAGGTGCCATTTTGAAATTTATCTGTGCATCAGCAGTTTTCCTCTTGTTCATCAGTCACTGAGAGTCACTCATAGCCATGTCAGCTCACACTTTTTAGATTGGTAAAATAGCTATCTAAACTTGTAGTAATCATGGCCAAATACCAACCGGGCATGTAGGGCATGTGCCCAGGAGCCCTGACCTCCATGGGGCCCCCACTGATTTTGTTAGTCACTCAGATATCATTAACATGGCATAAGTCTTGGCTACGACCGGCCCTGGATGCCAGTTAAAGTTAATGGGCACAGTGGCCTGGTCAGATGGGTGATGATGAAGAGTGGGCACAGGAGAGGGGCTCAGAGGGGATATTATTACTCATCAGAGCCGAGGGAGAGGAATAGTAGAACGAAAGGCCCGCTCCCTAACAGTCCCCAGCCCGCGTGTTTATTTTCTAACCCAAAATACAAAATCAATACAGAAATAGAGCACACAGTATCTTCTACATCTCTCTGGGGACAACAGCACCCATTACTACAGGAGGTATAATCTAAACAGATCTTTATTGGTAGTTAACCCCTCATTCAAAAGACCCATTTACCTGTTTTACACACACACACACACACACACACACACAGGAGTTATTATTGAGGCACTTAATGGCTGATGGGTAATCTCTCTCCATGTGCGGCAGGGCCAAAGTCAGCAGCACACACAATGCCGCCCTGTATGCCCACCTGGGGCTGACATTAAACCCTGTAAGACTGTTATTCACACTTATACAAGATTATATAATATTCGTTCCATTTGATGTCTATCAGTGCTTGTTACCCAATATGCTGTAATAGGAAACATGAAACAGCCATTTCCTCACAGAGGGTGGAAGTTTTCATGGAGTGTCACGGCCGTTGAATGAAGGAGACCAAGGTGCAGTGTGGTGAGCGTACATGTTCATTTTATTAGAAAAGACGCCGAACTAAAACAATAAACACTACAAAACAAACCGTGAAGCATAAGGCTACGTGTCACAAACAAAGTCAACTTCCCACCAAGACTGGTGGGAAAAAGGGCTACCTAAGTATGGTTCTCAATCAGACACAACGATAGACAGCTGTCCCTGATTGAGAACCCTACCCGGCCAAAACATAGAAATACAAATAATAGTACGAAAGAACATAGAATACCCACCCCAAATCACACCCTGACCAAACCAAATAGAGACATAAAAAGGATCTCTAAGGTCAGGGTGTGACATGGAGTTTACATTTCAGCGACAGAATATGTATGTGTTACACCTGTGCTCTAGTCGGCCACTATAACTCCGTATGATTCATTTCAATAATAAACCATTCGTTTGTTGATGTAGCTAGCAGCCACGGAGTACATTGGACCAGCCTAGCTGCTGAGGAGGGGAGCATAGCTAGGGGGGCATTGGGAATGGTGGTTCCCTTCAAAGTTAAGACTACAAATGAATGATGCATAATTCTTGGTAATATTGTTTTACAGTGGCAATATGAAAGTACAAAGGCCTCAAAAATATGACTAATGGTAAACTAATTAAATTATAGAAAATATTTTGGGACTACGACTGAGACTGAGACCAAGGTAGGTCATCATAAACAGAATAAACAGAATTCTCAAAACAAGTCACAGCAAATTTCAGTGTTGGTGTGAATTGTTAGATGGATGTCGATTTTCTCAGTAAAAGGGCTTAGTATTTTGTGTGCCCATATTTTCCTTCATGACTGGACTTTTGACTGGTGAAGAAAAGCCATTTTTCAGCGTGCTAGGAGACGTTTTAGAGCAGCTCTCTCTCTTCCAGCTGGCTCCTCAGCCCCGACCCTGCAGCCTGCCTGCCTGCCCAATGTGTTACAGCTGGGCTTTTCCACACCACTTCAGCCCTGTCCTCAAACCTGTCCTATTGGGAAAAAGAGAGGGAGACATCAAACCATCAGGCAGCCCACACAGCACAAGCTGGGTCTTTCAGCTTGCTGACCCAAAGCCTGCCTCTCCTTTCCTTTCCAGGCCCTGTACAGATAGTCAGGCCCCCCTGTACCCTCCTGCTGCTCCAGACTTGGCTCTGCGTCTCACCTCCAGGTGAAGTTATTTGGGAGGACCTGGATTAATCTCCAGTGGGAGAGAGAAGGATTGAGGAGTTAACTCCACTATTTCCGCAGTGATGGGATTCAGGGACTGGAAAGATTTCATAACGAGCATCCCTTATGTCAACACACACACACACACACACACACACACACACACACACACACACACACATGGAAACCCCAATCTTGTGAACTAATAAATACTTATTTGTGGCCGATAATCCCACGATCTACTGTGTTACTTCCACTGAAATACTAGTTCTGGGATGAGTTTCCAGAAAGCGCCATAGCACTAAGGTCATCTTCAGTCCATTGAGAAGACATGACTAGTGTCCTACACTGATAAAGCCCTCAGACCAGAGATAGAGCAGTACATCCACTCACTCAGCCTATTAAACAAGACTATTCATTTAAACAGGGCCCAGGAGACAGGCCCTAATAGGTTCCCTCTTCTCCTCAAGTTTCATTGTCACTGTTCAGCAGCAGGAGGAGAGGACAGATCCTCCTGTTCAGCAAAGTGACATTACTACTATACTGCTATATCCTCATCTCCTAGGGGCCCACTAAGACTGCAGTGAGTCTATTGATCTGTCCAGTCAGTCAGCCAGCCAGCCAGCACAGTGATCTGTGTTAAAGTGAACCGTCACGCTCAGCAATCAATAGCCCAGCTCTTCAGTGTGAAAAGACCAGAGCCAGAAGGTTCTGACGGGAGGGATGCATAAACCAACAGCACGTGGCAAAGCACCTCAGCCCATCGCAATGCATCACAGTGGAGATCAAACCCAGAGCAGACACTTGGGCTGTCCTCTCCCGCTATTCTGGTTCTACTTAAGACAGGGTTCTGGGTTATGTGGATTCAGGCAAAGTCCAGAACCTGTTCCAAGAAGCCAGGWTGTGGAGCAGTTCTTCAAAACTAGACACACTCTTTATGTCAATCACTCCTGCAACAACTCAGACCAGCTGTCTAGTACTATGCCGTTTGGAACCACGACCAGACAGACATTTTGGACCAGGCCCACTCTCAGCAATTTAGTATTGCACAACTGTTGTGCAATAGGTTAGCAGCTCCTTCAGCTGATTCATGAATCACAAACATCCAAGGCCTTACTACTATAGTGCACTCTGACTGAGCTTGGATGCCAAGTGACAGGGAGTATGCAGAAGAAGTGGAAAAACAAAGAGCGTCACTAGACAGGATGATCCCGGACATCAACATTGTCCCGAACAAGTCAGGAACGATTCATCTCAAATGACCCCCCTCTCAAGTTATGAAAACTCTCCAGATGCTTTACATTTGTGGCATAAAGACAAACCTAAATAGAGTAAGTCATTACACCATTATATGCACCAAAAACAAACAAATTTCAACCCCATATAAATACCATACAAATGACTTGTAAAGCCATAAGACGCCTTTCTAAAAATGAAAAATCATCATTAAGATGGGTCTCATTTTCTAATCATGGGAAGGAGTGAGCAAATCCCCTGTATCCCACAGTAACAGCAGTAAACACAGAGACAGAAGAGTTAGCCAATGGGAGAGGAGACTGTAATCCTACCACAGCCAAGCAGGAACGGGAACGGGAAAAAGAGAAAGTAAGACTGGAGAAACTAGGAGAGAGTGATGAAACAGACAAACAGAAACAGACTAGGAGAAAGAGAGAGCGAGAGAGAGGGATGGATAAAGAAAACAAGAGAGAGGGAGAATGAGGGAAGAGGATGAGAAGGGTGGAGAATAAGGGTGGGTCAACAATTGGCAGCCAGGCGACTGAAAACCCCAGAAACCAAGATGGAATCAAAGAAAGTTGGCCGGTGTGACAGCGCTTCTCTGGCGCCTGGGAGGGCAGGGAGCATAGCATCACAGACAYAGGACTTCAAACACTAAGCCAGTGGGGCAGGACCTACTGCCGCGTGACTTCAATTAAGCACTGCTGAGCCATGGCATCAATAGCTTCCCCTCTCTTTCAGAATCAGGCTTTTTCCACACTGGCATTTCATCTCACCCTCCCTAACCCAACCCCTCTCTGAGAAGGCCCAACTATATCAAAGCAGGATGAAAATTAGCTACCAGAGTCTGATAACATGGCAACACAACATCTGGTTGTGATTGGCACATTTCGGTCCAAATCATCAGTGGTKCTGCTCTGGAACTCTAATTTACTAGCCGTACATGTATTCTTTTGTGGGACTTTTTACCAAGTCATCATCCGTCCACATGATGCCATATTGAGGGGAAATTCAGAATGAATCCAACAAATAAGCTTTTAGGTTATAACAGGATATTAATCATCCATATTCCTGCCAGTAAACACCAGTCTTTAGCCAGAGAGAGAGAGAGAGAACACCAGTCTT